>NC_138036.1:5794775-5860506 GCF_964106645.2 Podarcis pityusensis | reverse complement strand
CCAAAAAACCAAGATGATGGTGTGGCTGAATAATGAAAGACACTTACATGTGAAAGGCAACATAAACTGCTGAATAACTTATCCTAGAACTATAGAATTGGAAGGTACCCTGTGGTCATTCAGTTCAATTCCCTGCAGTGCAGTAAAGGTAAAGGACCCCTGGACAGTTAAGTCCAGTCAAAGGTGGCTATGGGGTTGTGGCGCTCATCTCGCTTTCAGGCTGAGGGAGCCGGTGTTTGTTCACAGACAGCTTTCTGGGCCATGTGGCCAGCATGACTAAACCGCTTCTGGTGCAACAGAACACCTTGATGGAAACCAGAGCGCACGGAAACACTGTTTACCTTGCTGCCGCCACAGTGCCTATTTATCTACTTGCAGTGGCGTGCTTTCGAACTGCTAGGTTGGCAGGAGCTGGGACAGAGCAACGGGAGCTCACTCTGTTGTGGGGATTCGAACTGCTGACCTTCTGATTGGCAAGCCCAAGAGGCTCAGTGCTTTAGACCACAGTGCCACTCGCTTCCACAGCTGAAGCATCCATGACAGATGGCCATCTAAACTGCTTAAAAACCTCCAATGAAGAAGATTCCACCACCTTCTGAGGGAGTCCATTCTACTCTCAAACAGCTCTTACCATCATAAATGTCTTCCTGATGTTTAGTCAGAAACTCCTTTCTTGTAAGGTGAAGACATTGGTTCAGGTTTTACCATCTGGAACAGGAGAAAAGCACCTTTCTCCATCATCCATGTGACAGCCCTTTAGATTTCTGAAGAACTTGCCAGTCTTTGAGAATGCAATAAGTGGGTGCTGGATCAGACCAATGCCCATCTGGTCCAGTATCCCATTCTCAAAGCACTACAACCTCCAGCTGTGAAGGCAGAACATAGATACCATAGCCAGAAGGCACTGAAGGCTTTGTCCTCCATGAATTTGTCTAAATCTCTTTTAAAGCCATCTACGTTTGTAGTCTTCACTGCTTCCTGTGGGAATGAGTTCCACAGTTCAACCATGCTCTGCATGAGTAAGTTATTATATATTTATCTGTTCTGAATCTTCCAACATTCAACTTCACTGGAAGTGAAGTTCTGGCATTAGAAGAGAGGGAGAAAAATGTTTCTGTATTCACTTCCCATGCACAGTTTTATACCCTTCCATTCTGCCTCATCTGTGAAGGAGTGGGCTTAAATTCCCACTTGGGCGTGGGACTTAGGTGGTGATCTTTTACTTCTCCCTAACCTACCTTACAAGGTTGTTGTGCTGAATCAGTGGGCATATATTTGTGCTCCCTGGAGGGCTGGCTGCTTGACAATGCAATAAATTAGTGCAACTTGAGGAGACTTCTTTTTGCCTTCTCCACCTTGTCATCCCACCAACGTCATTTTAATAAGCTCTGTTAACCCATGCAAGCTCCTTCTTCCTTTGTTATTTCCTAAGTCTCTCCCCAGTTCATTATTTTAATTGGTCAGTAGTGTGTATAAAAGGGAAAATAAATCTTAACTCTTTTGTATTATCCTGTGCATGTGTCTGTATATGTATACACACACACAAACACACACACACACACACAGAGAGAGAGAGAGAGAGAGAGAGAGAGAGAGAGAGACATATATATGACACTACAACTTTTATTTGATGAAAATTACTATTAACATATTTTCATAATCTTCTCAGCCTGGCAACAGCAGGAGTAAAAAGGTGCGAGGGGCATGCAATATTCATGAAATTAAGGGGAGCCGAGATGAAAGGGAGTTCCATTAGGGAGACCAAGTGTGACAATATGACACATATTTGCATATTTTAGACTTTAAATCTTTTCAGCCCATCCAAGTTGATATATGGATGTAAACATGCATTGCCAGTTTTTAGCATATTATAAGCCCTCAAGACTTTGCATGCATTTTAATATGTTTCATTATTGCCATAGATTTTAATTTCGAAAGCGCACAGCTTTGATGGAGGAAAGCTGGAAGTCGCAGCATCTGGCCCCTGCTCCAGGCGAGCCGGCGACTCCTTGAATAATTTCTTCTTTCTTTCTTTCTTTCCTGCAGAAGAGCATGTCTGTTCCAGAATATGTGTGTGTGTGTGTGTGTGTGTGTGTGTGTTAGCAGTTGTGTGCATGTGTGAGAGCGCAGGGGGGTGGGTTGGGTGACATGCAGGATGCTTTGTTTAGTACACATGATAATGATGTGCTAAGTTAACTATCCTGTTCAAGGGGGGGGGGAAATAAACATGGGTCTGGGGAAAGTTGGGAGGGGGAATCAATTGGTACACTGAACTTAAGGTAAAGGGACCGCTGACCATTAGGTCCAGTCGTGACCAACTCTGGGGTTGCGGCGCTCATCTCGCTTTATTGGCCGAGGGAGCCGGCGTACAGCTTCCGGGTCATGTGGCCAGCATGACTAAGCCGCTTCTGGCGAACCAGAGCAGCGCACAGAAACGCCATTTACCTTCCTGCTGGAGCGGTACCTATTTATATACTTGCACTTTGACGTGCTTTCGAACGGCTAGGTTGACAGGAGCAGGGACCAAGCAACGGGAGCTCACCCCGTTGCGGGGATTCGAACCACTGACCTTCTGATCGGCAAGTCCTAGGCTCTGTGGTTTAACCCACAGCGCCACTTACCCCCCCCCCAAAAAAAATGCTTTCCCCCTTGCACTTGTAAGCTTTGGACAATATTGTGAGTACGTGGAGGCATAGTGAGGGAGAGAAACTTGCATCTCTTTTTTATCAAGTTTTCCAAAGTTTAACACATACATTTCAACACGTAGCCTTTCTTATCCTCCTTTGTTTTGTCAACTTCCCACCTCATTTTCCATGGTGTTTTTATTTCTCTCCACCTGCTGCACCCTGTCTTCTATCTATTATTCAATAAAAAACATTACTATTATCTCTCATTTCTTCTGTTTCTCATTGTCCAAATCCTGCTCTTGTGTTCATCATATTATATTTCTTCAAATAGTCTGAAAAAGTCTTCCATCCTTCTGAAAGTTGCATCTCTACTTATTTATTTCTGTGCCCATATATATGCAGTGTACAGAAACCAAAGCAACAGCAGGTGAGTTAAAGAAGAACACTCATTGCAAATATATAGAGTAGCATATGTGAGTTTGTGTTATTGTCTTGGAAAATATTCAATAGGACTAGTTCTGGGTTGGCTTCTAATACATGTTTAGCTATTTTGCATATTCCTTGTAGGACTGATGTCCAAATGGTTGAATTTTGGGGCCATTTATGAACTGAAAATAGAGACAATGGATGTATTTTTGTAAATCTTTAATATAAACATTGGTGGTGGTGGTGGTGTTTTTAAAAACCCCAATATCAATTCATTTGTCTTCTAGCAAACACACACTGTAGGATTTCTCAATGGCTAGAAGTGCATTTTACTAGATGTGTCTGGTAATACAGCTGTTGCTGCTCCAGGACTGGGAGAGCTTGACCATAATAGTTTGGGCATGAGACCCTGCCAGCGTATTACACCTCTGTTCAGAGAGCTGCACTGGTTGCCAATATCTTAGTGGGCCAAGTTCAAGGTGTTACTGTGGGAATATACGGTAAAGCCCATAATGGCTTCGGACCAGTTTACTCGTGGGATCGCCTTGCTCCCTATGTGCTCACCGGACTGCTTTTATCTGCAGAACTGCCGCTATTACAAGTGCCACATAATACTTGTTCCATGGTTGTAAGAAACCCCATTTTTAGTGTGGTAGCAGCTAGACTTTGGCATTCCCTACCTACTGATATAAAGAGACGCGGGTGGCCCTATGGTCTAAACCACTCAGCCTCTTGGTCTTGCTGATCAGAAGGTCAGTGGTTCTAATCCCCGTGACGGGGTGAGCTCCGGTTGTTCGGTCCCAGCTCCTGCCAACCTAGCAATTCGAAAGCACATCAAGTGCTAGTATATAAATGGGTACCGCTCCAGCGGGAAGGTAAACGGTGTTGCCATGTGCTGCTCTGGTTCGCCAGAAATGGCTTAGTCATGCTGGCCACATGACCCGGAAGCCGTACGCCGGCTCCCTCGGCCAGTAAAGCGAGATGAGTGCCACAACCCCAGAGTTGGCCACGACTGGACCTAATGGTCAGGGGTCCCTTTACCTACTGATATTAGGCATTCACCTTCATTGTACTCCTTCTGTTGCCTCCTTAAAATGTTTTTGTTTAGGCAAAAACACAGTGCTCCCCCCCCCCGAAAAATAGGTGCCGGAACTCACCACAAAGTTGTTACAGTAAGTCACTGGATGACTTGGGACAGCAATGAACAGATGCTAGTTTGACAACAGTCACATTCACCACCAGCACAGGTACTACAAACTATGGCAAGCTGTCTCCTTTGCTGGTTTGGGGGCTGCCCCTGGTGCACGTGCAGGTCAAATAAATCATACCCTCCAACATTTCTCCCATGAAAATAGGGACGCCCCGTTCCATAATCATAATTTTTCCTATTTATACCCCACACATCTTACTGGGTTGCCCCAGCCACTCTAGGCAGCTTCCAACATGTGTAAAAACATAATAAAACATTAAACATTTTTTTATTTAAAAAATCCTTCCCTATACAGTGGGACCTCAAGTTAAGAACTTAATTCGTTCTGGAGGTCCGTTCTTAACCTGAAACTGTTCTTAACCTGAGGTACCACTTCAGCTCATGGGGCCTCCTACTGCCGCTGCGCCACCACTGCACAATTTCTGTTCTCTTTTTTTAAAAAAAATATTTATTGGGGTTTACAATAAGAATAAATATAACAAGCAGTATAACAAATATCTTAACATACTTTCACATATATTTTTTTTGGACTTCCTCACATCTCCCGCTCCCACTTTCATCGTTATAATTTTTTACCAGCAATTTATTATCTTATTTACATTCTTATATCCCATCTGTATATTTGTAATCTTATAATTCTCAAAAAGGGTTATATTTTCTCAATCTCACTTATTATCTTAAGTCATCTAAGTTAGTGGTGCTCAATTATTTATGATCTAGCATCCTGCTTAGCATTCACTCAAATTGCAATGTTTTTGTAAATAATTCTTAAATTTCTTCCAATCCTCCTCCATCTTCTCTTCTCCCAGGTCGCGAATTCTGCCGGTCATCTCGGCCAGTTCCATGTAGTCTATCAGTTGCATCTGCCATTCTTCCAGTGTGGGTAGATCTTGAGCTTTCCAGTGCTTTGCAAGTAGTATCCTTGCTGCTGTTGTTGCATACATAAAAAATGTCCAGTCCTTCTTTACCACCCCTTGGCCGACAATACCCAAAAGAAAGGCCTCTGGTTTCTTTGTGAAGGTATACTTAAATACCTTTTTCAGTTCATTATAGATCATTTCCCAGAACGCCTTCACTTTAGGGCATGTCCACCAGAGGTGGAAGAATGTTCCTTCACTCTCTTTACATTTCCAACACTTATTATCAGACAGGTGGTATATTTTTGCAAGTTTGACTGGGGTCATATACCATCTATATATCATTTTCATTACATTTTCTTTCAAAGCATTACATGCAGTAAATTTCAACCCAGTACTCCACAACCTTCCCCAGTCCTCAAACATGATATTATACCCAATGTCCTGCGCCCACCTTATCATAGCCGATTTAACCATTTCATCTTGTGTATTCCATTTTAACAGCAAGTTATACATCCTTGAAAGTACCTTAGACTTTGGTTCTAGCAATTCTGTTTCTAATTTCGATTTCTCCACCTGGAACCCTAGTTTCTTGTCATTTTTAAAGACTTCTTTAATCTGAGCGTAATGTAACCAGTCTCGCACTTTATCCTTCATTTTCTCCAAACTCTGCAATTTCCAGTTGTCTCCATCTTTTTCTAGTATTTCCCAATATTTTGGCCATTTAGCCTCCATATTGGGTCTTCAAGAACCTTCAAATACAAATATTTAGCAGAGTTGATGTTAATAGTCACTTTGTTTCAAACAGTGCTTACTGGTCTTCAAAAGATGTTTCAAAATAGCAGGTCCAAATACCCTCAGATTGTTACAAGTTCTGATACACAATAGCCAAATCTGCAAAACTGACAGCTCAGTCTCTCAAAGAGCTCAGGCAGCTCCGGACCCTGGGTTTCTCCTTCCAATTGTAATTCCAATAGAAGAAAGATAAGTCAAATGCAAATAAGTAGTTCCAAGTCATAAACTTAAAGTCTTTACTTTATATAGCAGATTCAGTGGGTGCTCAGATCAATAAGGTTGAAAGTTCTTTTTAAGCCTCCACTCCTCCAGCTCTTTGCTTTTTAAAGTTCAATGGCAGCGGAAGACGGACTTCCTGTTTCCACATCTCTCCGCTTTCAGCCAAGTTCAATATTTTAATTTCAGCTTTTAGTCTCAAATTGAAGTATTTCAGTCTTTACTCACAAATAAGTTGTTATTTTCTTCCGGATCCAAAATTTGCAGGAAAAGGGATCAGCGCTCACCGGCAGCAGCAGCGCGGCTTCGCTCCGCAGATCGCGAAACGGCTCACAGCGCCGCAACCCCCCTCCACGTTCCGGAGCCCCTTACGGGGTTCCTTTACCGCTTAGGGGGTCGCTTCTGGCGCCCACCGAGCCTCAAGACCACAGGCTCTTGCTGCCTGTGGGTTTCCGACGTGGGTCTCCGCTTCGCCGTAGCGGACGACCCTTTTCTGCGGAGCCTCCTCCTCGCTAGTGGAAGAGGACCGCCATTGCCGTTCGCGCCGCCCCCGGAAGTCTCACAATTTCTGTTCTCATCCTGAAGCAAAGTTCTTAACCCAAGCTACTATTTCTGGGTTAGCAGAGTCTGTAACCTGAAGCATCTGTAACCTGAAGCATCTGTAACCTGAAGTACCACTGTACAGGTTTGTCTTGAGACAGCTCGGGGGTTGGATAACTCCATACCCTCCAACGAAAATAGGGACATCCTAAGGAAAAGTGGGACATTTCAGGATCAAATCAAAGATGGCTTCTCTAAATCAGGGACGTCCCTGGAAAATAAGGACCCTTGGAGGCTCTCCTAAATGTGCTCTATTTCCCTTGTTCTCTTAGATTCAGGCGGATGGCTAGGATAGCTCAGAAGCGCCCTCATGTGCAATGGCCTGTCTGGAAGGCTTAAAGCTTGCTGCCACTATGTGGGCAACAGATTGAAGAAAAGGAAATATTAACTGGCCTTGCTCCGCAGCTTGAACAATCGTAGCTAGGAGTGGCTAGGAGCCAGGTAGAGTCATGGATATTAAAAAGTATGTAGACTTCCACACATTGGCCAACTTCCCTTTTGAAATATTCATTTTGGGCTTCTCAGAAGTTCATAAAGGCAAGAAGAGGGTGGGGGGCAAGCAGACCCTCAATGGCCCCCACCTGAGAGGTTCTGGAACTGTGCTCCAGAGCGGTCCAGCTGAAAAAAGCACTGTGCAACCCTATCTACATATGTAGATGTTCATGAATTTCCATTTCTTTTACTGTTGATTTTAGTTATCTTTAAACATTTCTATCTGTCTTTATGAATTTTAGTTGATGGTTTTAACTGAACTTACAAACTGCTTCAGTCAAGTGGTGTAAAAAAAATTGCTGAAACAAATAAATACAGTGAAATCTGTACATTGAAGATGCTGAACTTACATGACATACAGGCCACAATTTTTTGTCATCCCTGAGCTCAATATTAGCCTTGGCTCGTGTAAACTGGCACAGACATAGAATAGGCTCAATTAGTAAAGTAGAGGCAAGGTGACTAGGATAAGAAGAGAAAATAATTCAGAGCAAGAGCGTTTGTTCGAAACATAGTTCAACGTACTCTAGTCTGCTTGAGAACCAAAGAGTAAATCTTCCTTTTTATGCTTTTCAAGCTAATCCCATTGATGTTTAACAATCTCCAAGGCTGTGGGTGGCTCACCGGATTAGTCACTGCTGTTTTTCATTCTGGGACCAAATTCAATTCGGTGGTTTGCAGAATGAACAAAAGATAACTCTAATCAGATTGCTGATGCCTATCTGTAGGAGATATCTATAAAATAAACAGTGATTTGGTGGTGAATAACATTCGTGCCATATTGTGAAGGCTGTTGCTGACCTGTTTCTGTGCTACACAAGAGACAAAAGCTGCCATTAAAAAAAGAGGGGGGGGGGAGAGAATGTGCCCTTGAAGTCAAAGATTCTCTGGATAATTTTTCTAGTCTTCAAAGACAAACATGTTCCCCTCATCAAATCAGGATTAAAATAGAATGAAGGCTCAATAAGATACCAGTTGCAACCATGAAGCATGGGTGAGTGATTTCTGCTATGAATGAAGTATGAATTTGTAGGCTCATGTGGCCATGATTCTGTCTGGACAATCACTCTTGATCCCCCACTGTGGGATGTGGTAGAGTTCATTGCATTAATACTGGGCTAAAATGGGGAGGAAAGGTTTTGTGGAAAGTTCCATCAAAATAAAAAGAAGATTATTTTTCTTCTTCTTTTGAATTATTACAAAAAAAAGAAGAAATTGAAAGGGATTGGTTTAAGAGTAACCCCTAATTAGTTAAGATGGTCCCCTGTATCAAGTACATTGATTTCACTCTAATGGGACCTCCACACCCATAGAAATCAAATCAAGAAAGCAGTCACCATCATCATTCTTGAGGTAGCAATGCTCCTGAGTATCATTTGCTGGAAACTGCAGCAGAGGAGAGTTGCTCTTGTGCTGAAATTTTGCTTGCTGGTTTCCCAAAGGGATCTGGCTAGCCACTGTGAGAACAGGATGCCGGATTAGATGTTCTCAATCATACACCCTTCATGCTAAGGTCCCAGGGTGGGTTGCAACATTAAAACACAATATTAAAAACAGTTAAAACAACAGCATCTTATGATTCTATGATTCATATAAATAAGTTGAGTGCTAAAAATATACACCTCAAGTCAAAAGCCAGGGCAATGCATTCAAAACATTTATTAACAACTCTTGCAGCACGTTGCCTTACAAAATGATTTGTTGGATGAGAAAGGATCATCGGGAATGTCCACATGTTATCTGAAGATCATGGGCTCAGATGCTTGCAAGCTACCCTTGAGAGCGTGAAAAACTCAGGAGTCATTTAAAACACGAACAGCTAAATGATATATCTACTTCTAGACTCTCCTGAGACCTTGTTACCAGTTTATAGTGAACAAATAGGAAATATGAAAAGGGCTGACTCCAATGTCCCGGTGACTGTTTGGGGGGGAAATTGCAGAGGGCAAGAGTGCCTATGACCCTGATGTTAGAATTCGTAGCTAAACAAAATTGGAACCCACAGCGATGGCATACACCCCAAGTTTGAAGCCTGAATTGATGGGCGTGTTTTAGGCCATTTGTTTTGGGAAAGCCTTTGAGAAGGCTTCACATTTTTATTTTTCTAAATGTAGATCTTCATAGGGTCATCCATACAACATAATGATCTGAAATACGTATATGCATATCAGGAGTCTTCTGGCAGGCCATCGGCACCATAGGTGCTCTGAACATGGTAAGGTAAAGGTAAAGGACCACCAGATGGATAGGTCCAGTCAAAGACGATTATGGGGTTGTGGCACTCAGAGGCGGAGCTAGCTGCTGCCTTGCAGGAAATCTTCAGAAGAAGGAAAAGCTAAGCAGTAAACCCTACACAAATCCAGAGTGGAGTCCTTAAGATGGTGTCTTGTATGCCTCCTTCTGGGAACTCTTGCAACCAAGCTGGTGCCAAGCATATGGCTCTGATTTCCATTGAACCACATCAGCAAGGCCAAAAGCAGGGACTTGTCGTCTGGGCAGCCCAGGACCTCCCTACACACTGCCTAGATTTGCAGCCCATGGAGGTCACTTTGGAGGGGCACTCCATTGTCTCTCAAGACAGACGGATGCCAACAATTTGTTTTATCACTGTTTGCAGTTACTATGTACATGAGGATACATGGGAGAATGTGCAACCAGTGCTGTGTCTTCAACTCAGGTTCATGCAAATTTAGATGGGGAGGGTGCAAGGTTTGGGATGCCCAACATAAATGGGCATGGTTCAGCACAAATGCAGGGCTAATATAGTGTAGGGGAAAGGAAAAGGGGGGTGGGGGTGAAGTGAATAAGCTGCAAGCTTTGACAAGTTGTGTATGCTCCAACTGCAGAAAGAAATTTGTGAAATTACCCTGGTTAAACCAGATTTCACAAAGTAAGTAATGCAGGGGATATCCAATCAATGGGATGACAAAATAACAGAATGGAGGGTTTTCATTCATCCCTCCACATGCGCGTAGTTACATGGAGCGAACAAGATCATGTGAATCAACAAAGGAGTGCCTGGACACCCTGTGATTACACAGTTGTGGTCCAATGCCCTATAATTTCACCACTGTGTTGCATGCACCAATTTCAAACTAGCATAGCTGGAGATTTCAATAGGGGTATGCATTGGCTCTGTGTGCATTCCAAAGAACAAGGTGAATCGGGGTGATTTCGCATCACACCATTAACAAAGCCTTTTGGGGTTGATCAGGGAGCCCCTAAGCTCCCAGGTCACTCGGTGACCTCATTTCTCCAAGAATATTAAGTGTATGACTCCCCTTTGCTTTTCTGAGAAAGGAAACCAAGTTGATTTGGGAAATGTACAGAGTTCAAGAGGGGAGGGTGAAAAGTTGACCTGGGGATGTTAAAGCAAATAAATATATGTGTTCATCTTTGAGGTCTCCGATAAGTTTTGACTGTTAAATGTAAGCAGACTAACTATAGACTATTAAGAAGAATATTTGGGAATAAAGTAAGCTATCCTATCGAACAATTAATAAGGATATCTCCTTCCCCATTCCCGAACTTTCTTCCAGAAGCAAGAGGGTGGTAGCGAGGAAGAAATTGTGCCCTTTCCAGTGTTGTTCAAAACAAAGGGGGAGTATTTCAGCATGATAGTCACTGGACCTATTTGTCTGATTTTGGCAGGTTTATAGGCCCATCCCAAACAAATAAAGTAAAAAACAAAAGCAAACTACAGCTGGGGAGATGTCATGATTTTTAATTTCCCACCACCAAGTGGCAAAGTCCATCTTTGTAGTGTAATGGTTTCCTGTATGCACACGCTCCATGTGTGACTCCCAGAAATTTAGCACGCATAATCTACTTCAGAGGGGATCTTTTGCATGCAGATTTCATCAACTTATGTGAAAAGAAAAGAAAACAATATAGACACTTGTGGCTTTTCCATTATAGTTGACGATGGCATCAAATGTAAGAGATCAGATTTGAACCTGGAAAATGGGTTGAATCAGAGTGACCCCAGAATCGAATTGAAACACGCTGGATGCTTTCCAAATGCGACAAATGCAGATACCAGAAGAATCTTGGAGTCACTGCATTGCAGGAGAAAGAAAGCACTAAAAATGCATGAGAACATCTGGAGGGGGAAAAGTAGCAGAAAACAGAACAAAAGTGTTGGCTCAACTCTGTTTAAAAACATTTAAACTCTGTTTGAAAGTTAACCACTGTTTGGTCTAGAGCAGTGGTCTTTAAGTGGTTCAGTTTCAAGACCCACCTCTAACTTCCAAGCTGTATCATGGGACTGACTTCCACATTTGGTTTATACTTAACAGTGCTAATAATGTAGTTATTAATGGCAAGTCATACATCAATATAGGTATATAATGTTAACTTAGCATTACTACTGAAAGAAAACCAGTGCTACCATGTGGCAGGAGAAAGGTGTGAACATGTGGCTGGTCAGGAATCATACAATTGTAGAGTTGAAAGGGACTTCCAGGGTCATCAAATGCCTTTCTACTGCCACAGTGTGGTGTAGTGGTTAAGAGCGGTAGTCTCGTAATCTGGGGAACCGGGTTCGTGTCTCCGCTCCTCCACATGCAGCTGCTGGGTGACCTTGGGCCACTCACACTTCTTTGAAGTCTCTCAGCCCCACTCACCTCACAGAGTGTTTGTTGTGGGGGAGGAAGGGAAAGGAGATTGTTAGCCGCTTTGAGACTCCTGAAGGGGAGTGAAAGGCGGGATATCAAGTCCAAACTCTTCTTCTTCTTCTTCTACATGTCAGCACTTGTGAAAATTGGGGGGGAAAATGAGCATTTCATCAGAATGCATTATTTGTTCTGGGCAGCCTAAGCTGGAATCCAATATGGCAGCAACAGGTTTTCTGTGACCCACTTGGTGTGGCCTCAAGACCCACCATGGTTGAAAACCTGTGGGCTAGAGAATTTCAACAGATTTCACTCCTATTCCAATGTTATCAGATAGTCTGAGGTTGTGCTTTTCCATTAGCACTTGTGCATTTCTGCTTAGCAAATCAGAGTTGCTGTATCCCATGCAATTCTTGATCTTGGGTTACAGGAACTCAGTACAAACCACTTTTCTTGTTGCCATGGTAGTGGCACTTTCATTTTGGTGTCCAGCTTTCTCTCACTCCACCAATTAGTTGGGATGTTCCTCTCTCAAGGAGCAAATGGCTCCTTTAATTCCACGTGGAGCAGAAAAGGCCGCAGAGAGAAAAAAGCAGCAAGGGTAGTGAGATTGAATATGGGCGATTTAAACAAAATGATAACCGGAAGAAAATCATGAAGTGCAAATTGGCTCAACAGGAGTGAAAAATTGAAGTGAAACTACCCAGGTGTGATCAATATGTTCTGGTTATTTATATTATTGGAATATGTGTGTTGACTTTGCTGTTGCTTTAAAGCTTTTGGCTCCTTGCTCTAAACCATATACATCCAGTGGTTTTCTTTTTTCTTTTTTTCTGGGGGGTATGCATAGCCCTAAACATTTTGTGAATCTTTGTACTTTTGTCCATTTACTGTATTTATTTTTCCTGATTTGAACCTTAAAATGGTGGTTTTCTTGAGTCAAAAAAAGAGTACAGTGGTACCTCGGGTTAAGAACTTAATTCGTTCCGGAGGTCCGTTCTTCACCTGAAACTGTTCTTAACCTGAAGCACCACTTTAGCAAATGGGGCCTCCCGCTGCCACCGTGCTGCCGCAGCACAATTTCTGTTCTCATCCTGAAGCAAAGTTCTTAACCTGAGGTACTATTTCTGGGTTAGCGGAGTCTGTAACCTGAAGCGTCTGTAACCTGAAGCATATGTAAACCGAGGTACCACTGTACCCATAAACATTTTAAAGAAAAAAAGCGCTGTATACATCTATATATCTATAACTGTAAGTTGACAGTCATTATACTGGCTGCAACAACAGTAATGACATTTATTTATTTATTTATAGTATATATATATATATATATATATATATATATATATATATATATATCTGAACAGCAGAAATATCAAAAAGATAGCATATGTAGTAGAAATCAAAGGGACCAATTTGCTTCTTCGGATCAGGCCCCTATTTGCTTCAGATCACTTTGAACTCAAGAAGAACCCATTCCCACAGATGACAATGATGACCACCAACCTAAAAGGTAAAGGTAAAGGTAAAGGGACCCCGACCATTAGGTCCAGTCGTGACCGACTCTGGGGATGTGGCATTCATCTCACTTTATTGGCTAAGGGAGCCGACGTACAGCTCCCGGGTCATGTGGTCAGCATGACTAAGCTGCTTCTGGCGAACCAGAGCAGCACACTGAAACGCCGTTTACCTTCCCGCCGGAGCGGTACCTATTGATCTATTCGCACTTTGACGTGCTTTCAAACTGCTAGGTTGGCAGGAGCAGGGACTGAGCAACGGGAGCTCACCCTGTCGTGGGGATTCGAGCCACCGACCTTCTGATCGGCAAGTCCTAGGCTCTGTGGTTTAACCCACAGCACCACCCGCGTCCCTGACCACCAACCTAGATGGCTTTAAATGTGGATTAGACAAATTCATGGAGGAGAGGGCTGCTGATGGCTACTAGCCACAACAGCCTTGGTCTGCCTCCACAGTTGGAAGCAGTGATGAATCTGAATACCAGTTGCTGGAAGCCACAGGAGGAGAGAGTACTCTTAGGCTTGGGTCTTGTTTGTGGAATTCCCAGTGGGGCATCTGGTTGGCCACTGTGAACACAGGATGCTGGACTAAATGGGTCATTGGCCTGATTCAGTATTCTTAAGTTACCACATTCTTTTTTTTTTTTGCAAATATTTTTTATTACATTTTCTATAAAAACTTCCATCTTTCCATTTTCCACATCACGTATTTTAGTTTGTTGAACCTCCCTCCACTCCTCTGACAGTCATCCATAATAATTCTCCTATTTACACATTTCTTAATATATAGTATCACCTTTAAGTAATTTCTTTATATCCTTATTTACATTTTTGCGATATTCCTCACTTTTCACAAAGCCTCTTTAAAACACACTAGCGTTGTATTCTCCTCACATATAGTTTTCAAATACTCTCTAAATTTTCCCCAATCCTCCAAAAACTTATTGTCTCTTTGAAGTCTAATTTTCCCCGTTAGTTTGTCTAATTCCGCATAATCAATTAGTTTATTTCTCCATTCGTCCAGAGTCGGTACTTGTTCTTGTTTCCACCTTTGAGCTATCAGCGTCCTCGCGGCAGTTATTGCATATTGGAAAAGTTTGAAATCCTTCCTTTTAATTTCCCTTCTGGTTATCCCTAGTAGAAAGGTCTCTGGTTTCTTAACAAAGCTATATTGTAGCATTTTCCTTACTTCATCATATATTTTTCCCCAGAAGCCCTTCACTTTCTCGCATTCCCACCACATATGCATAAACGTGCCCTCTTTCTCTCTACACCTCCAGCATTTATTACAGATCTTATACATTTTGGCCAATTTAACCGGTGTTAAGTACCATCTATATACCATCTTCATGGCATTTTCTTTTAGTGTTATGCATGCTGTGAATTTCAGATTTTGATTCCATATCTTTTGCCACTCTTCCAGCTCTATACTGTACCCTAGATCTCTGGCCCAGTGGATCATTACCTCTTTCACCTCCTCATCCATCGTATGCCATTCTAGTAGGATTTTATACATTTTTGATATGATTTTACGATCGTTATTAACAATTTCTGTTTGGAACTTCGAATCCTTTTCCTCATACCCTTTTTCTTTCACCTCCTTTTTAAACATATTACTTATCTGCCAATAGTGCAACCAGTCCCGTACATGTTCTTTCACTTGTTCATATGGTTTAACTGTCCATTTGTCCCCTTCTTTGAATACCAGGTCTCCATATGTGACCCAGTTACTTCTCATATTGAGTTGCTTAATTCCCATCATCTCTAAAGGGGATAGCCAATGTGGTACCCCCCTTTCTAATATATTTTTAAGTTACCACATTCTTGAGCGGCCTCATAGAATGTAGAGGACTTAGTTTGTTGTTGTTTAGTCGTTTAGTCGTGTCCGACTCTTTGTGACCCCATGGACCAGAGCACACCAGGCACTCATGTCTTCCACTGCCTCCCGCAGTTTGGTCAAACTCATGCTTTTAGCTTCGAGAACACTGTCCAACCATCTCGTCCTCTGTCGTCCCCTTCTCCTTGTGCCCTCCATCTTTCCCAACATCAGGGTCTTTTCCAGGGAGTCTTCTCTTCTCATGAGGTGGCCAAAGTCTTGGAGCCTCAGCTTCAGGATCTGTCCTTCCAGTGAGCGCTCAGGGCTGATTTCCTTAAGAATGGAGAGGTTTGATCTTCTTGCAGTCCATGGGACTCTCAAGAGTCTCCTCCAGCACCAGGACTTAGTTTACAGGGATGCAAATAAGTCAAATTTCAAGAACGTTCAGCACCTTCACAAAATCAGGTGTGTGTTTTTTTTTTTAAAAAATGTTTAGGGGTGGGATGCAATACTTTAGACTGACCATAAAATATTCTCCTTTTAACCTAGCAGATTTTGGATAATCCACATTACTAGGCAAGCCTAGTAGGATATCAAATGTTTTATCATTCTCACTGTTCACACAGAAGTCTCTCTGCCCAGCAACACTGCATCAAAGCAATCCACGGCTCATAGCAACAAACTATATCTGAATGATACTTGCGGTTCAAGTGGTGAATGCATTTTCTGCAATTAGTCATTTATTAAACATTTTTGGGGGGCTTTTCTTTCTGATGAGGAATAACCAGGGATTTGAGAAACATCTCCTACAAACAAACAGAAGAAAAATCATCCTAGTCCTTTCAAAGTTCATTCATTTCATTTTTCTTGAAACACCTCAGGACGTTTTGCCTAACCAGGAACCTCTAAATTCGTATTGAATTTTGCTTGAGGTGGAATTTGATGACAACACAGTGATATGTATAACCTTCCTGAAAAAGTTCACAAACACTTTACGTTGGCTTCTCTGCAAATTCCTCAGATGTTTTAACTGAGCAGGAGCCACTACATTCTCTTGGGGGGGGGGGTTGGGGGGGAGGGAATAAGTGGAAACAAATAACTAATATATGAACATATTATTTCGTTTACGAAATATAGAAGATCTAAAATGACTTGTTTTTGTTTTTGTTTTGCTGCAAAACAGACTGACATTCTTCTGGAAACCATATATGGATAAAGTGAGCTCCCGTTGCTCGGTCCCAGCTCCTGCCAACCTAGCAGTTCGAAAGCACGCCAAAAAGTGCAAGTAGATAAATAGGGAAGGTAAACGGCATTTCCGTGCGCTGCTTTGGTTTCGGTGTTCTGTTGCGCCAGAAGCGGCTTAGTCATGCTAGCCACATGACCCAGAAAAACTGTCTGCAGACAAACGCCGGCTCCCTCGGACTTTAAAGCGAGATGAGCGCTGCAACCCCAGAGTCGTCTGTGACAGGACTTAACCGCCAGGGGTCCTTTATCTTTTTACATTCACCTTACACTCACAATGGACAAAACCTCTCAAAATATGGACAATTCATGAAATATCATGAACAAGTGGAAACCTTTGGACGAGAATGTAAAAAGCGTAGCTCACATTCCACTGGTAGATCTCTCACACTTTGCTTGCCATGCATTTGAATAAGATTGTTTACTGATTAATTCTCTCAGGTCTGAGACCCTTTAACATGGCTCCATGGCCATGCTTTGGGAAAACCGGAACTTACCCACTGAATTAGAAGCTCAGGAAGAAAAATCTCTATTTGAATTTTATGCACATCTGATAAGATCCAGTTCAGCAGGTAAGATTTTATTTTTGCAAGGCATGGAATGATGAGAAAAACTCTCAGACCCAGAGGGATTAACATGCAACATTATCAAAGTATGGGTCAAGTGATTATTGTGGATAAGCCCCCAATTTCTGCACAACAGCATACCCTCCTCCACCCAATAAGGCTACTTAGATGCAGAAAGCTAATCTGGAGCTGACTTCTGTATTTTTGCATTATTATTATTATTATTATTATTATTATTATTATTATTATTTTAAGACAGAATGTCCCATTTCTACTTTGGATGTCAGGGATTTCCACCCTGCAAAAAGGAAACAGGAGTGGAGATCCCTGTTGTTTGCTTATTCGCTCCATGTCCGAAACAGATATAATTGCAGTGAACATGATCAGTATTTGCTACTTTCATGCAAATGTTACATAACTGATCAAATAAGATAAAACTTTATTGGCATTAGCCAATGACCATAGCAACAGTAAAGCATTACAGTACACACAGAAAAGGAAATTTGATATAAGAGCACAATTTAAAATCCTGAATCAGCCGTCAGTTAGTGGCCCTTACTCTGATTGCCCCTGCTATGAACCTAGCAACCTTTGCTGTTATCTGCTCATTTTGATCTGATAGAAGAAAGGACAATCAGCCAATCAAACAGGCCAAAGCTTTCAAATATTTGGGCCCTTTCTTCCAGTCTACGGGGTCATGGGGAGCACACCAAAAATGTGCAAAAGAAAAAGCATCCCAAAGTGCCAAGACTTTGACTCGCTTTTTCCATAACTGATTACGTTATTCCCTCCCCAGATTTGCACCATGTTTTCCTTCGCCCTGGAATGAATAGAGCGGATAACATTGTGACAACATAACTACGTAGTTTACGCAACTACGCCACAGCAGACAGCAAAACCAATGACAGTGTTTTTGGTGGAAGGCGAACCGCAGCAGAACAGAATCAGTGTTGCATGTGGCGGATACAGGGCAAAACGGAAGCAAGGCCTTATTCCATTCCTATTTTCCACCCGCTGGAATACTCAACCAGTCAATAAAATGTGACACATCATGGGAAGGCCTAGCCTCAAAGTTACAAATGTCATTGTGGCTCCGGCCTTGTCTCCTGCCACGTAGTTTCTCTCTCTTTTTTTTGTCCTTTCCTCTTTTCATGCTGAGGTGATTTGTCAAAGCTCTGAATGTATTCAGCGCCCGAACAAGGCTCATTACAGGCCTGTACAAAGGGAAGGAAGGTGGGGAAGGATGACATGGGTTTTGCATTAATTGCCTCACTATCTGGTGTTCGGGGGGGAGGGGGGGGGCATCCAAGCATATAATAATTTGAGTAGAGTTGCAGAGACTTGGAAGTTCCTGCTTCTTATAATGTTTTGGCAAGCTGATTTCCTATTATAGCACAGTCGGTATTTCTTTTTAAAGCCTTGACAGAAACCTGCAGGTGGTCACACTGCTTTTGTCCTGCTTGTAACATATTTTCAACGTTCCATTAACCAGCCAAAAATTCAGCTGGTACAGCTATCTTTCTTTTTTCCCCTCCTCCTTTTCGCAGCAGAAAAAGTCTGGGACTGGGCCTCTGCAATGAATAGAACTGTAGTGATAAGATCTCTTAGTTGGAAGTAGCCTTGTAAACACAGGTGTAGCAGCCACTTCCCCCCTCCTCGCTTTTTTTTTTTGCAATTTCTGGGGGTGGAAGGTCAGCCCTGCACTGATTTAAATCCTGGAGAAAGGTTGCTAACAGGCTTAGCTCTGAAATGTTGGGAGATAGGCCTCCACGGCTAGGTCTGTTCATCCCCCTGCCCCCGATCTAATAGATATATTTGGAAAGAATTCAGAGCAAAGATTCCCCGCAAAAAAGAGAGAAAGATTCCGATCACATTCTGCATCAGCTGAAGCTCTCAGCTGATTATTACAGGAGGTGGGGAATGGGAAATTGGCTGGGAGGGATAATGGCAGAGTGCCTGGAACAGTAGCACTTCACTCCTGGGAACCAAATGTGGGTCCCCAATCTCTCCGCTGGTCACACCCCTTGCAGGCCATGCTTTGTGCCTTCTTTGAACATTTACGTTTGTTTTGCTGTTGCTTTTGCTTGATAATTGAACTCTGATAACACTTCTTGCTTGTCTGGGTGGAGAATAGAGAAGAATCTCTCTCTGTGTGTGTGCAGAAACTCTTAACCTCCAAGTCCCAATTTTCCATGAACAGTCCCGAAATTATGAAAGCCATCCTGGCTTCTGATTTGATCCCGGAATGTCCCCAGCGTGGTGTAGTGGTTCAGAGCGGTGGACTCGTAATCTGGTGAACCGGGTTCACTTCCCTGCTCCTCCACATGCAGCTGCTGGGCTGCCTTGGGCTAGCCACACTTCTCTGAAGTCTCTCAGCCCCACTCACCTCACAGAGTGTTTGTTGTTGGGTAGGGAGGGAAAGGAGATTGTAAGCCGCTTTGAGACTCCTCGGGTTAGTGATAAAGCAGGATATCAAATCAAAACTCCTCCTCCTCCTCCTCCTCCTCCTCCTCCTCCTCCTCTTCCCCCCCACCAGTGCTTCTGCTGTTGAGCTCAGGGTGGTGGAGGATGACCCAGTGCTTGTCCTGATCAGCAGCAGTGGCAACTGCGAGAGAGAATACTGTTACCTCTTCATGGTTTCTCTAAGGCCACTGCTGCTCGGCCTCCTCCGTTGGGCAGTTTGTAGCAGCTGCTGGAGAATGAGTGAGGAGGAGGATGAGGAGGAGAGGCTGCCATTGCTGAGGCCCAGCCCTGTGTGATGGATGCACCAGCTCAGAAGGGCAGGCAGAGGGCAGGGCCACCCTGGGCAGGAAGAAAGGTGGAGGGGAGCAGAGCACAAGGAGCTTTGATTTTCTTTTTTTAATGCTTTGTGCATCTGTGTCTAATCCTGCCCCTTTCATAAAATTATTTATTGGTGTTGTGTATTACTTTTTGTAATCTACCGAAGAATAAAATAAAATTGGAATTAAGGGGCTTTCTCCTGCTGGTGGAGGGCTTGTGTGCTGTGTCCCACTGGTGTAGTGATGGCAGCACCCACCCTTCTTCTGATAGGAAATGCTCTGGGGGGTGGAGAATGTGGGGTCATGGAGCATCACTTGTGGGGGGAGTGAGAAATGTCCCTATTTTCATCTGAGGGTAGGGAAACTTGCCTACTGTACAAAGGTAAAGGTATTTAGCCCCACCTCCTTTTGCCTCTGGCCCTTCCCACCACAGGTTTCACAGAAGGGGATGCCATCTTGAATCTCAAAATACACACCCTGAACTTGGACTAGAATCTCCCTGCCTTCTTCGGTTAGGGTTTCTATGGACTAGGAGCCAGTTTAAGTACATTACCCATCAAACTTTGAAAAGCATCTTCAACCTGTCTTATATTATGTGCTTATTTCCCCAGTCTCTGTCCATTACATTTCAAACAACAATGATTCGCCCAGACAAATGTACAGAAGTAAAACGCCCCGCCGTAAGTGGTGCTGACTGCTTTTGTGATCCTATCACCCCCTCCGAAACACTAACAGCTATCAGTATGAGAAACCATTTTGTCATGGCTTCCCTTAGCGCTTAAAGTCCTCAAAATGATACTTCTAAGATTTAAAACTAGTTGATTATAATTTACATCTTATTAGTCTGGAGGAAAGGGAGAGCAGGGGGGAGGGAGGGAAGATATCTATTACCAAATGTAAAATTAAACGATCATTAAGCTAATTAGCCAGTTTGTTGTTCTCATTGAGTTTATTGTTTCAATTGTATCTGTGCAAATTAGCAAAGGGCTTAATTTGTGCAGAAATCAATAAATTCTCCCCCCCTTTCCCCCTATAATATATGCACATATTTAAATAGTCACTGCTTTAACAAGAAAGTTGGAGCGAGGGTTTAATTTAGGCACGAGGAAACTCTTCCATCGCCTTTTGTGATTCGGAGCAGAATGAAATCAGGACTGGAATAAAATGCTGGCAAAACCCCCCCAAAAGATGCAGATAAATTTTATTTCCTGTTGATAAGATTTCTACATGACCCATAATCCTAGGGCAGGAAAATCAGTCACACTTCAGAGATTGTTGGAAAGGTTGGGCACGGGCTCCCAGGGCTTAGAGGAGACCCTCTCAAAGCCACCCTGCTGCCCATTCACTTACTGTGGCCCCTGGGTGGCCCAGGTGGTGGTATGCTTCACATGGGAGCTGAAAGTGGAGCCTCACAACTCAGAATGCCCTCTCCACTTGCCACCAACCTCACTTCAGATGTTGAGGGACATTCAGAAGGAGGAAATGATAAATGTCCTGCAGGCACCTGAGTCCTGAACTGGCCTTATATGTAAGCAGCTTCCCATTGAAAGAACCTGGGAATGAGATCAGAAGCCATGCAAAAACTCTACATTACTGGCTCTGTTCATACAGCTGTATTTTTCTTTCCATGAACCCCACGACCAAATTTGATTCTATCCATGCCTATTGTCCAGTTGCCATAGCTGAAGGGCAGATGAAAGAAGATATCAGCAATAGCAGGGCATGAATATGCTAGCTGCTGGTCATATCCTCTGAGTGGCATTCAAGAGGAAGGATAGAGTTGGTGGTGAATCCTGGAAAGTCAAGGCTACACATTGTACAATACACCAATGGAGAATGGCTAGCAATGCCCAGTGCAGGCCATTGATGTCATTGGCTGGTGTGGTTAAGCCATGCTATAGTCTGCACTGTAATAACAATGATGATGAAAAGGTAAAGGACCCCTGACAGTTAAGTCCAGTCGCGAACGACTCTGGGGTTGCGGCGCTCATCTCACTTTACTGGCTGAGGGAGATGACATTTGTCCGCAGACAGTTTTTCTGGGTCATGTGGCCAGCATGACTAAGCCGCTTCTGACGAAACCAGAGCAGCACACAGAAATGCCGTTTACCTTCCTGCCGGAGCAGTACCTATTTATCTACTTGCACTTTGACGTGCTTTTGAATTGCTAGGTTGGCAGGAGCTGGGACCGACCAATGGGAGCTCACCCCATCATGGGGATTTGAACCGCCGACCTTCTGATCGGCAAGCCTAAGGCTCAGTGCTTACACCACAGCGCCACCCGCGTCCCACGGGAGTAATAACAATGATGATAAATAAGCAGAAAAAGGAGAGTGTCAGAGCAGAGCTGAGCTATAGGCAACAGTCTGAGATAAACTGGCATCTGGAAACCAGGAAATGCGTCAGACGAATGGAAGAAAGCCCATAGTCCAGATCAACCAGTGATCAGCCAGTGGCAAAGTGGAAGGTAGGACAGAGGATCAAGGCAGAACCAGAAATTGGCCACTAATTGGAACAGAGTCACCACTATAGCTTCTTTGCAGGTAGGTCATTGTTGCTTGCGAGAAGGCCATGAGATCAGTGCAGTTCAATCATAGAATGCAGAGCTGAGGAACACCATTTTGTTCAAGCAAGGTTCAACTAGAACAGGAAGTGTTACCATGCTTCCTGCCTGGGAAGATCCAATGGCCCTTCTGGGTGGATAGAACCTATCCAGAGCCTGAGGGTACTTTCCTGCGCTAGGTAGACAGCTACAACTTGCAGCGTGGTGGCTCATACAGATGAAGTTCAAGTCTCAGCACTTCCTGTCAGGGGAGCATTCCAGGGGTCATTTTCTTTAAAATTCTTTGCAAAGCTCACTCCCCCTCCTCAGCCACAACCAGCTTTGCACTGCTTTGACAGCACAATATAAACACACAAACTCATGCGGCTTGGTTATCAGGTCTCTTCTTCTTCTTTTTCTTGGTTGGGGTACAATTAAATGGTCTTGGGTGATCTGAGTTGAAACCAAATAGTTCAAAGTTTCAGAAATCAAATATTTTTTTGGGGGGGGGGTGTTATGTGTAAAAGCCTTAGTTTTAGCTCTTGTTATGAAACAGGGAAGGCATAGACAGGGATTTTTGCAACTGCAAAGAGATGCCTTTAAGTCAGGATCCTTTAAAACTTCACTCCTTGTTCGCTTTCATTTTTATTTTTTGCAACTACAAGTTTCTTTCCCCTTTTAGTTTATGTCAGTTGCTGAGAAATTCCCACTGCAGAAACAGTAGATTTTCTTCCCTTGAATAGCTTTTTTGTTACAAAAAAATAATAATAAGATCTGAGAACAATGTTCTAATGATTTCATTAAAAAACCCAAATCTCTCTGGAGTCTTCCATCCACTGTTATTTTCCATGCGCACAAATGGCTACCATTACTCTCAACTCATTCCTAAGGGGTGGGGGAGTGAGTTGGGGGGGGGGCATGTGGAGGAGAAAAAGCTGAATAAGCCTTTGGGTGGAGTAGTGAGACTGGATCCAGATGATACAAACAACAGTCATTTATTAAAGAAAAAAAGAGAATAAAGGGGCAATTCAGTGCAAGCAAACTAACCATTCCCCAAACAACTGGTGTGCAAAACAGCCCACAGACAATTTCTCTCTCTTTTCCCCCACTTGGGGCACTCAAATACAGGATTCTTGGCACAAGCGAATTGACTTTGTTTTCTTTGATAAAACTTCACTACTTCACTGTGACAACTCAGCTGCTAAATTTTGCTGTTCACAGATGCATCACTTCAACTGAAAGTCCACCTGGAGGCATAGTTATGAGGCTGTTTTTCCGGCCATGTTTTTCAAGCACTGTCCAAGGTATTTTTGAATTTGGCCACCGGGTCAGTTTCTCATCTTCTGCATGAGGCAAAGTAGTGTGTTTGCTCTTTTGGATTGTTTGAGACAAGAAAGCAAGAAAAATAAGTTCAGAAGTGGGGGGAGACTTCCCCATCCCTTTCTCCACAGATCCAGTCTTCCCCACTTTGTCCTACAGATTTTGGGGTGCAAGTCTGTAGAGCTGGCCAGTCACTAACCTGTTTCTAAATGGTATACTTTGCCATTTTCATAATGAAAGTCCCACTCTAAATCTCTGGCATGTCCACTTAAAAGAAGTTAGGTAGCCGTGTTGTGTAAGATCTTTGTCTGGATCCCAGTGATTCTTCATGATAGTACTGAATGAGTCTCATGGACTGGCTGGATGCAGAAGAGGGGTGGGAGGCACCAGCTGGGGAACCCCTAAGGGAACCCCCAGGAGAAGAAGATTCAGAGCCAAGGGATTGGTGGTGGGATGACAATGAGTGGTCAGAGGAAGAAGAGGGAGCAGCCTGGGAGAAGGAGGTGTCAGAAGATGTAGAGGTAACAGGGTTTATTGAGCAGGAAGAGGCTGTGGCAGAGTCAGTCAGAAACAGAGGCTAGAGAGGAAGAGGGCCAAGAGGCAGAGAAGAGGCAAACTGCTGAAGAAGCCAGGCTTTTCCCCACTTCTGTTGTAATCAGCTTCCCACCCCCGGTCTCCCAGAAAATGGAGAGGAATGAAGAGGGTGGAGCAAAGAGAAACAAGACAAAGGAGCCTCAGATTGCTTGGGAAGGACTCAGAGGAGTAGAAGTCTTAGGGAGTGGTGGGAAGGAAGAGACCTGTAGTCCTCTCAACTCCCTCACTGGGGCAAGACCTGCAGGGAAGAAGGCCTGAGCTGTTTATGTGTTATCTTCACTGACACTTTTTTGAGTTATTGCTGACTTACTCCCAACTCTCTCCTTGGCAGCTAGGCAGGCCAATATTGTCGCTCTGTATTGGGTAGATCCATATGGTCAAATGCAGCCCACTGCTATAGGAATATAAGAAAATCCCTTAAACTGAGTGAGATCAGAGGCTCATTTAATCTCCTGTTGTTGTGTTGTGTTGTGTTGTTTTTTTCTGGGACTATCTATCTATTCACAGTGTATCAGAGGCATTCCAGCTGAAACTGAGGGCCTGGAAGTTTTCCCCAAACCACATCCCACACCTCTTTTTTTGGTGATCCTATCAGTGGGCAAGGTTGAATGAATCAATCTGAACTGTGTGATTTATTTATTTTTTACAGTTTTGCTATTAAAGGTATGTTCTTTCTCATTTGATCAGTAGCTGTTCCTTTAGAAAGATGGATCAACGGTTTATCTACTTTGAGAATTGTGGTTCTGTGGGGAAAATTGAGATCTCCTAGCAACTCTTGGCGCCCTTAACAAATTGCATCTCCTAGGTTTATTTGGAGAATATATGACTATTTAAAGTGGCAACATAACCCTATAATGCATGGTGAGAAGGTATGAAGCGAATGTGGTCTTCATGTATAGCACAAATTGGGGAAGCTGTGGCCTGCAATAAGTTGTTGGACTGCAACTCCTATCGTCCTTGACCACTGATTATGCTTGCTGGGCTTTATGGGAACCAAACACCAACAATATCTGCAGGGCCACAGGCTCCTGATGTGGACAATACAGAGCTAGTTGAACCAATGGTCTGGCTCAATCTAAGGCAGTTTCCTGTGTCCTTGTGCATAATGTGTTGAAGCCAAATGTGGGAGTAAACAATGAGCTTTATTAATATTATTTTAATAGGATTAATTGTAAGTGGTGCGTAGCATGATGAAATGCACACAAGCCCACAAAGAGCTGAATATCCAGTTGTTAAAGCCAGTTCTCAGGTCCCTTGTTTAGACTCTGAGGCTGCATATACACTAACCCATTTGTAGCACACAAATATGCAATTTTTATCAATCCGGAATCATTCACGCTCATCCTCTACACATTGTTCTTGGTCTAGATTGATTCTAGGTCCACAAGGGTGGGTGGGATTACTTGATACACATTTGATAACATTCCCCTTGGATAAATACCTCCACCACAAGCGCCAGGCGATTGTCTCTTGGTATGCACCCACCAACAGTGTGTAGATACACCCCCTCCGCCCCCCCCCCAAATTGCCAGGCCCTCTCATATCAGTTTTCAAATGTTCAAACTGTGGAGTAATGCAGAATCAATGTGCAACAAGTTTTTTTTCTTCTCGGTACGAAAACAATTTCTCAATAAGCACTTTTCAGGGGGAAACAATGTGCAATAGATTTAGATATTGTGTTGACTACATACAAATAAGAAGTACTCTGTCTCCATTGATTCTAGAACAAAACAGTGTGTGTGTACGGCCTGAGTTTACCTCATTGCCTTTCCAGTCCATTCTCTCTCACTTCATCTCAGCAGCAGGCATGGGAAAAGGAAATAAGAGCACCGAGAAGGTACCACACATGACACACACACACACACACATTGAAATAATGAGTTGCAGTGTAAAACTTCCTCAGTCTGGAATAAGGAAAAAGCAGTAAGGAATGCCCCCCCCCCCTTTTCCTGTACTGCTGTGTGACTTGTTGGCAAACTCAGTTCACCAACTTTGTTTTAAAGAGGAAAATAAACAACACTGTGCTTGAGGCTGAGAAAGTCAAGGCCACCTTCATGCTATGAGACCTGTTAGTCGGGTTCCATCTCCCAGGGCCGTGGAGACAGAAAACTTCCATTTGTTAGCAACTCGCATCAATTTCAAAATCTCCGCTCGAACAGCTGGGTTGCCTGCCTTCCCCTCAGCATGGCCCAGGACTTCAGAGTACTGTACAACTGTAAATTATTAATTCATGGACCAATTAAAAAAAAAAAAAGTAGTCAAGAGCCCTGCACAACATATTCCGCAGCTCAATTGGATGCTGAGCCAAAGGTAAACAGATTGCAAAATTACATGGCAATCCAAGCTTATTGTATGGGATCGGAATTGACAGCTTCCATGCAAGCAAAAAACTCCCCATGAACTCTGTTCTGATTTGCCTCCATCATACCTGGAGCAAACAGAAAGGTTCGTTGCTGCTGCTGCTGTTTTGCTGCTGGTGTTGGCATCATCCTTGTTTTCTGCAAGAAAAGGACAGAAGGCGTTTGTGAGCTTCCCTTACTTTACAGAGTTGGTACAAGAATGTAAGCAGAGGCCTGCTGAATCAAATCTATGGTCCATAAAGGGCAGCATTCTTTTCCCCACCCTAGCAAACCAGACATCTCTGAGAAGCCTGGAGTGACTTCCCAGAACCTGGTATTCAGTGGCATTCTGCACCTTTGATTGGCTTATAGGCTATGAAACTTCTATGACACATGGAACCTTTCTATTGACTCAGTTGTGTTCATTAGGATGCAGTTGTATTTTCGGGATTATTCTTATAGTAAATATAATTAATTAGACTGATTTCCCCCCTAAATGATTGGTATGCGTTTTACCCTAATCTAGTTCTTTACAGTTAGACTAGATAACACTTTGTGTCCCTTCCCCCTCTACAGTTCTGTGACTCTATGGGCTGGGGGAGGATTTACAGGGAAGTTGTTGTTGTTGTTGTTGTTGATGATGATGATGATGATTAGTAGTAGTAGTATCATTTTCTGCTTAATGCCAAAACAGGCTTCAAAGTGATTGAAAGCATAGCAACCAGTTACACAAACATTAAAATATAAACAATCACAATTAAACTGCAATTTAAACCCAGTAAAACAGCACAGCAATATAGATGGGGCCCTCTTTTTGTGTCAGCAGGGAGTACAGTGGTGCCACCACTGAAAAGACCCAGCTAAACATAATTGGAAGCCAATGGCGAGACTAACCAGGCTCCATTTGCCAATCCTAATGCCCTTATCAGGCCGCGGAGACACAACTTCACAGGGACAAGATTTCATGTTCCAGAAGTGCAACTCTCTAGCATTCTTTGCAAGAACTTCTTTGAGCTTCCAAAGTCCCGCTTATAAACAGGATGAAAATGTCCAGCATATCAAATCATATTTACTCCTTTAAATGAGCCAGCTTTCCCCTGAACAGCTCACAGCCATGAGGGATGCTGGTGTCCCCAAGCTCTTTGTGACTGACACATCTCAGTGCTAACAATATTCTCAACATGCCTCCAATTCATCTGAGGCTGTGTGTTGAATGGCATCTAAAGAAGAGCCAGCAAATGGAGAGAAAAGGACCCTTCTGAAGATGGCTCCGTGTACTTTATCCCCAATCAAACAGATTCTTTTCAACGCTAATCAGGATTTCTCTGTGCTTTTTACCTTCTGTGGTTGTTCTATTTTATTTTTTATCAAAGGGAAGTCTTGAATTTGACTGTCGGGGATTTACCTTCAATTAAGGTTTCCTTTCAAACTTCTTATATTTAAGCTTCGTAATGAGAGGGTGGATTGGGCAGGGGAGAGGGCAAGATGAAAGACAAAACACAAATTTGAGAGAGGGAGACAGACGTCTCCAAGTGCGTGTCGCTCTGTTTTCCGAAACGACTTTAATATGAAGTGACTTTAATGCAGCCTATTATTGCACATGTGAGCACGAGCCTTTGCAATGCCCTTGCCTGGCCATGGCTAGGCACTGTAAATGGCAAACCACATTGTGTAAGAGCCTAAATTCATGTTACACCCGGGGGGGGGGGGAACAGCTTGGGGAGGAGTATCAGAGTGCAGAAACATCAAGGGGGAGGTGATGCATCATCCATTGTTTCTCCACCTCTGCCATCAATCACTTTGACCTTCACAAAGTTATGTTCACCTTTCCAAGTGGCTGATTGACACCCAGCAGAAAGGGCAAGTGGCTTGATAAGGGTGGTTGCAACAGACATGGAAAGGGGTTAAGCACCCTCCCCAAATTTGAAGGGATGAACTGCGGAAACTCCCCCCACTGTGGTATGGCTGGCACCAGTGCTATTTTTCTAGCAAAAGAGGTGCCGGAACTCACAATGAACACCGCCCCAGTTCTCTAAGAATGGCAATGGCCATCACCTAAGAGACACAGCAACTGAGTTCTGGTGAGTTCCAGCTTAAGAAATAGTCCTGGCTGGCTCCAACAGTGTCCACCTTTCTTCATCAATATTTGAGATGACTGATTGGTAATGAGGATAGGTGAGGTGTTTGTATATGTGTGTGTGCTTCTGTAGCATGGGTAGGCAAACTAAGGCCCGGGGGCTGGATCCGGCCCAATTACCTTCTCAATCCGGCCCACGGATGGTCCGGGAACCAGCATGTTTTTACATGAGTAGAATGTGTCCTTTTATTTAAAATGCATCTCTGGGGTATTTGTGGGGCCTGCCTGGTGTTTTTACATGAGTAGAATCTGTGCTTTTATTTAAAATGCATCTATGGGTTATTTGTGGGGCATAGGAATTTGTTTTTGTTTTCTTCTTTTCAAAATATGGTCCAGCCCCCCACAAGGTTTGAAGGACAGTGGACCGGTCTCCTGCTGAAAAAGTTTGCTGACCCCTGTCATCTGTACTATGTTTCTACAATATCTGTCATCGTGCTGACAAACAACTGTGCATGTATGGTGAAGCAAGTCGACAGATAGGTGGTCCAAGCAAACTTTCCCAGACTTGCCCTGTTGCTGCTCCCATGACTGCCAAAGTAGGGTCAGGAGAAGAAGGAAGGTCAGTGGTACAGATGGTCAGGCAGCGTGAGCAAGCAGAATAGCAGAGCAAGCCACCTGGCAAGGTAGATAAGAAATCAGGTATTCCTTTAGAGCAGGGATGGAAACCCCTTTTCAGTCTCAAAGTTGCATTCCCTCTTGGCCAACCCCTTTGAGGCCCAAATTCCAGAATGGGGCATAGTCATTGCCCACACACAAACCACACACTTTTATGCATACCTAGACAAACCTAGACAGCATCTTAAAAAGCAGAGACATCACTTTGCCGACAAAAAACCATATGGTTAAAGCTATGGTTTTCCCAGTAGTGATGTATGGAAGTGAGAGCTGGACCATTAAAAAAAGGCTGATCACCGAATAATTGATGCTTTTGAATTATGGTGCTGGAGGAGACTCTTGAGAGTCCCATGGACTGCAAGGAGATCAAACCTATCCGTTCTGAAGGAAATCAGTCCTGAGTGCTCACTGGAAGGACAGATCGTGAAGCTGAGGTGCCAATACTTGGGCTACCTCATGAGAAGAGAAGACTCCCTGGAAAAGACCCTGATGTTGGGAAAGATTGAGGGCACAAGGAGAAGGGGACGACAGAGGACGAGATGGTTGGACAGTGTTTTCGAAGCTACTAACATGAGTTTGACCAAACTGCAGGAGGCATTGGAAGACAGGAGTGCCTGGCATGCTCTGGTCCATGGGGTCATGAAGAGTCAGACACGACCAAATGACTAAACAACAACAACAACATGGCACACATATACCCAGATGTATCCATACAACAGATTAGAGGTGGAATGGATATGTTTCAGTTCAAATTTTAATGCAAAACTTCCCAATATACACTTTGAAATGCAAACCAACATTGTTCTTGTTGTGTTTATATTCCACCTTCTTGCAGAATAGGACTCAAGGTGGCTTACACGAATTAAAACAACATGTACAAAATTCAAAAAGCTAAAAACATATAAAAGATACTACTTAAAAAGTAATTAGACTATGATATAATTGAAAGAATATGAACATATTAAAATGTAGGTGGTAAAAATAGTACAGCAATGTTAAAACACCTTTCCTTAAAAAAAGTCCAACCCCAAATGCAGTTGTCTTTTGAAACACATACTTTTCTGCAGTTTTTCAATGAACTCATGTGTACATAGGCTTGCATATCTGAGGGAAATGTGCAAAAAATGCACGTTTGTGAAAATAACATAGAAAAACACGTTCCAGATAATAGCTTGTAAGAATGGTACATATTGGATAAATGAAGAATGGTGGATGAATTTGAACAAAAATACTGATGAATCTTCATGAAGAATTTTTTTAAAATGCAAATGGGTGTGTAAATATGAGCTGCATTTAAGATTGTGAAAATGAGAAACTACGAGAAACTGAAATTGATTGATTCTCCAATCCCTACATACAGTTCCAAAGAAAAAGCCACATGCATGCATGTTTACACATCTTTTCTACCCTCTGAAATAATGGGGGGAAACGTTACAGGTTTGCCTTCCCCATGCTTATTTGCCATGAAATTGTGTGATATTTCTGGAGATTTCAGTGGGAGAGGTACACACAAGGCAAATCAGGTAGCTAGCCGACAGGACAGCAGTGAATAGAACCTGGAAAATGTTATTACTCTCAAAATTATGTGTTTGGTTTTCTCTTTTGGTGGATGAGATATTTCTATCCCTCACACAAACTACTTTTGACCCTGAAATAAAAGAGAGAGAGAATATTTGGTGCTGCCCGGGAGAGCCACAACCCCTTGCCCTTCTCCTACACCTCGCCTGTGTTCAAGCTTTATGTGCCTCAGAGGAGACGGTAGAGATAATATACAGAAGGCAATAATCGAGAGCTGGAATTGAGTAAGATAGCTGACCTTCACATGGCTAACATCTGACTCTGTTTGATAAAGGAAGGTTAGCACCGCAGAACCATTCCAGCTGGGCTCCAGCCCTCCTGATACGCTTTCGGTCCAATCGCTTGCTACATTCTGGCCACACGGGTAATAGCGAAACAAGGTTGACTCCTCTGGCAATGGATGGCATGCATGCCACTGTAGCTGTGGAGCCAACTCAAGGCATCTCAGCCAAAAAAACATACATCAGGGTGACTGGGTTGTATTCCTGGCTGGCTCCACAGCACAGCCTTGACGTTGCCAAGTGTTCAGTGGAAAGATTGGACTAAGTGGTTGTGAGAGGCTCAGAAAAAATGCAGGGAGGCAAAGCAGTGTGAACCTTCATGCTCTAAATGAGAGAACTGACTCGTTCTCATTTTGGACTAGAGGCATAGCTCAACTGCAGAGCACAGGCTTTGTACCCTGGTCTTCCCAGAACCCCTGAAAGATGCTGGGGTTTTATGGACTCGGCCATTGTGGCCAATTATTGCCCAGTCTTGAGGAAATGTCAACAACCTCAGATATGCAGATGACACAACACTGATGGCAGAAAGTGAGGAGGAGTTAAAGAACCTTTTAATGACGGTGAAAGAGGATAGCGCAAAATATGGTTTGAAGCTCAACATCAAAAAAACTAAGATCCTGGCCACTGGGCCCATCAACTCCAGGCAAATAGAAGGGGAAGAAATGGAGGCAGTGAGAGATTTTAATTTCTTGGGCTCCAGGATCACTGCAGATGGTGACAGCAGCCACAAAATTAAAAGACGCCTGCTTCTTGGGAGAAAAGCAATGACAAACCTAGACAGCATCTTAAAAAGCAGAGACATCAACTTGCTGACAAAGCTCCGTATAGTTAAAGCTACAGTTTTCCTACTAGTGATGTATGGAAGTGAGAGCTGGACCATAAAGAAGGCTGATCGCCGAAGAATTGATGCTTTTGAATTATGGTGCTGGAGGAGACTCTTGAGAGTCCCATGGACTGCAAGAAGATCAAACCTATCCATTCAGAAGGAAATCAGCCCTGAGTGCTCACTGGAAGGACAGATCCTGAAGCTGAGGCTCCAATACTTTAGCCACCTCAAGAGAAGAGAAGACTCCCTGGAAAAGACCCTGATGTTGGGAAAGATGGAGGGCACAAGGAGAAGGGGACGACAGAGGACGAGATGGTTGGACAGTGTTCTTGAGGCTGCCAACATGAGTTTGATCAAACTGCAGGAGGCAGTGGAAGACAAAAGTGCCTGGCGTGCTCTGGTCCATGGGGTCACAAAGAGTCGGACACGACTAAATGACTAAACAACAACAACTTGAGGAAAAGGACAGAATGGGAAAGGGGTCCTCAAGTTATAGACTCTGAAAGGAGCAATCAAGTAGGAGAGGCAGCATGGTGTAGTGGTTAGAGTGCTTGGCCAGGCATGGGCATTGCCAGCAAGTCATGGAGTTCAGTGGGTGGGCTTGGGGCATCTCCATCTCTCAACCTAACCCACCTCACAGGGCTGTTGTGAGAATAATTGAGGGTGGAAGTCAGAACAGTGCCCGTTGCCCTGAGGTCTTTGAAGGAAGGGCAGGATTTAAATGTAATAAATAAATTAGAGGAGTGTGTGTGTGTGTGTGTCCCAGAGGGGAATGGAGAGGCAAGCGGCCCCATGTTTCAAAAGCCTGACTGCCTGCAGCTGGTCCTAGTCTTTGTGGGACAGTTGACTTTGCCATTGTCAACATTTAATGTCATTTCTAATCTGTATGAAAGATCTTCAGCTAATCAGGAGGATGTGAAGCAGCCAAGGGCCTCAAAGTGACATTTCTGAGCTGCATCTCACAGCTGTGTATGTCCTGAGATGCCTTCTGGCTCAAATAGTATTGAGTTTTCTGCATTGCCTGCCCCAACAGCTCTTCTTATCCCTCCTGTATACAAAAGTAGTGGCCTCTTTAGAGTATGTGATAGCTTCCAGAAGTGTATTTTTCCCCCAAGAAGGAAACTTCAAAGTACTAGTTGATTTCCATTCCACTTGCATTTTATGCCTTGACAAGTAATTGCTAGAAGTGCATCCATGTGAACCAGCCCTTTGAAACAGTTACCACAAGACAGTGTTGTTGTTAATGATGATGATTCCATCATCATCATCATCATTGTTATCATTACCTCATTCTATCTAATGGTAGGGCTGATCCTGAATTTGGGGCATGTCTATGGAGTGGAGGCTAATTGTCTGGATAAAGGATGGAGTCAACAGCTGGCTAATTACCCAAGGTATGCCGTGAAACAAAATCAACGAATCGAAGAAATAACAGCTGATTTGGTGACCCTTAAAGTTTCTGGCCTCATTCCTTTTTCTCCTGCCCAACTAGATTTCTTTTTTCTAACTAACAGTTGAGTGAGGGGAGGTCACTCATTTGCCGCCTGGCACAGAGCCACTTCCTACAGGTATGTCACCTTAATGACTGATATTTAAGGGGTCATTACTAGAAAAACTTGTCTGGTTCTTCCAACAATTGGATCCTTTTTGGATCCAAGAATTAGAAGGGAATTAGAAGCAATATGTTGGCATCAGTATTAGCAAATCAAATTGAAATTCATTGGTCAACCAAATACAGGTTCTAGCCAAAGAAACCAAACAAGCAAACAGTTTTTAGCAAGAACGCATACTTAATAAGAACAGCACAATGAAACATGCGTAATAAAGCACAGATAATACACAAAACATACATATGTACTAGGGGTCATCAAACTTCTTCAGCAGGGGGCTGGTCCACTGTCCCTCAGACCTTGTGGGGGGCCAGACTATATTTTGAAGAAATAATATGAATGATTCAGCAGGGGCCAGACCTTGTGGGGGGCCAGACTATATATTTTTTTAAAAAATATGAATGAATTCCTATGCACACTGCACATATTGCATTTGTAGTACACACACAAAAACACACACACAGGAAAAACAATACAATATTTAAAATGAAGAACGATTTTAATCAGGCCCCACAAATAACCCAGAGATGCATTTTAAATAAAAGGATACCCCTTGGGCTGGATTTAGAAGGCAATTGGGCCAGATCCGGCCCACGGTCCTTAGTCTGCTGACACATGATATCTACGAGACATATATACATACATGCTAACACCGCAAACACAACCAAATATTCCATATCCTCAGCTGGTTCACATGCTTTGCTTGCCGAATCAATCTCTTGCCCAACTGACCTTAAACCAGAGCCGATTATCTTTAAGATACCGGTACATCATAAGATCTTTCTGTTAGAATTAGAGGACACCAAGACAGAAGAAGAGATTCAATATTTGCTCTGTGTTTTAGTACCTTAAATTGGATTTTTAAGTAAAGTTTAATGGGCTATTTGACGTCGCCTTTTAATCAGTTGTTACCATCCCCCAGCTGATGGGACGAGGTGAGCTACGAATGAAAATGCATTAATTAAGTTAAAACTTTTTTAATTAAGATTTTATTAAATTTATTTCTGTTGCTGCAAACATTTAACACACACCAAAAGGAAACAAGAAATGGGATAAGAGCTGAAGGGACTGGGCAAGCTGTATTTTTACCTATATCTCAACATTCCTACGAAAATGTCACACACAGGAGCAATTTTGTGCTCCCTTTTCAGACAAAACTCTTTAACATTTTCAGGCGAGTTAAAAAGTAAACAATAACAACAAGACTAACAACATTCTGTGGCAGGGTGGTGGTGGAGAGGCGAAGGGGTGGGGTCTTCACCTCTTTAGTTTGTCAGTGGGTTTTTCCTAGAGTGAAATTTGAAGGAAATTTAGAGGTCTCTGCTGAGATGAAGCCTCCAAATAATCTCAGGCAAAGCAATGAGTTGTAAGAAGGCCAGAGGAATGTCTCAGGATGTGTTTGGAGACCCCTTTTTGTTATCATGCCCAGTTCCTTCCTCCCAGTCCTGAGAAACATCCCAACCCCATGGTGTCTCTTACATTCAGAGACCACCTGGTGAGCCTCTTATTCCTACAACCCTGGATGCTCTTGCCATAACCAATCTTATCTGATTGCATGCCAACTTTCTCAGCTAGATACTCCTGGTTTCAGCTTTACTGCAGCACACGCTCCCCGACTAATAGAATCCCATCTCAATCCCTTTAAGCTCACCACTAGAGGTTTTTCTGGCCAATTCTTCAACAATTCCTGTCGCTTCTGTTTCTCCCTCCAACCCCCATGTTAAAGCTTCCAGTTGCTCAAAACCGCAGAGGAGAGAATGGAGGACTTTAAAAGAAGATCAGACAAATTCATGGAGGAGAGGCTACCAGCCGTGATATCTATGCTCGCCCTCCACAGCTGGAGAATGCAAAGTTTCTGAATACCTCTTTCTGGAAACCACAGGAGGGGAGAGGATTCTTGTGCTTGAATCCTGTTTGCAGGTTTCCAACAGACATCTGGTTAGACACTGCAAGAACAGGTTACTAGACTAGATGAGCCATTGGCCCGAACCAGCAGGCTCTTCTTGTGTCTGCATGTTCCCACCACCTTTTCCTCTTGCAAGCATGGTGTAGTGGTTAGAAGTGGTGGACTCGTAATCTGGTGAACTGGGTTCGCTTCCCCGCTCCTCCACATGCAGCTGCTGGGTGACCTTGGGCTAGTCACACTTCTCTGAAGTCTCTCAGCCTCACTCACCTCACAGAGTGTTTGTTGTGGGGGAGGAAGGGAAAAGGAGATTGTTAGCCACTTTGAGACTCCTTAGGGTAGTGATAAAGTGGGATATCAAATCCAAACTCTTCTTCTTCTTCTTCTTCTTCTTCTTCTTCTTCTTCTTCTTCTTCTCCTTCTCCTTCTCCTTCTCCTTCTCCTTCTCCTTCTCCTCCTTCCTCCAAGTCTCCATCTCATTCCACACATTCCTGTGTTTCTTTCCCTCCCATCTCCTTCTCTGTCTCCCTTATTCAGAAATGACAAACATGTTTTTTTGAGACACCTAAAAAAAGAAGAGGAACAGCAGTGCCCTGAGAAACAAAGGGACATGTTTTTCCAGCTTTGAGACATTATGGACCTCTTGACAAAGGGAAAGGGTCTAAGAAGGATCTACCTTGAAAGAGAGGAGGGGACCTGGGAGCCAAAGCAGTAGAGCCTAAGCACAACATGTATTTGAATGACTTTGACAAATTTTAAGTGACGCTTTAGCTCCACACATTTAATAAGCACTGCAAGGAGCCAAGGACTTTACTTCCTTGATGGGTTACAGCTGGTGCAAGCTTCAACCTTGGCACAAGTATTAACCCACCATTAAGCAGGCATTTGTGATGCAAGATTAGTGTGCTTTATACAATCAGCAATGAAGTAGCAAAATGATTCCAGGACTGGCCCGCTTCTGATTCCTGTTTAGAGAATGCGGCAGTTCAATGCCCCTCCAGTTAAAATGCCCTTGCACACTGAAAACTGGATGTGAAGTAGTTCTTCCCTTACATTAGATCTTTATATGGCAGGTGTGTTTGTTTGTTTGTTTGTTTGTTTGTATGAAGAAGCTTTCCGGCATGTGAGTCCCTTGCATGCAGTTTGTAGGGGTACAGCCAGGAACAGATTTCAAACATTGTCGCAGTACAAATGTCAAAGTAATTCTGAAATCTCTTCAACAAGTAAATAAATATTGAATTCAAAGTAAGCCAGAATCTTAGGATTGGATCTACCATAATGAACTAATTGGAACTCTGCGCCCTCACATGACAATGACTGCTACTATGAACAGTATTAAAACCACAAGCCATAAGAATATCCACCCCAATGCCTACCTGCAATTAATCTATAACAGGGGTGGCTGGTTCTTTTTCATGACTGACCCTTCATGGTTCACATGCCAAGTGGAGCCTTGGTGGGTGTGTCTTTTTTGGGGGGAAAGGACACATTTTGGGGGTCTTGGGGAGTCACAAAACCTTTCGCTGTCACAGTATCACAAGCAAGGTGCCTATGGGAGCAGTATAGCTATAGCTATGTATCATTGCAAGCAATTTTGACATGGCAAACTCAAGTCCATTGTCTTTAATGGGTCTACTCTGAGTATGTTGTGTTTGGATTGGATTCATATAAGGCAGGCATGTCTCAAGTCCATTTCAGGGGCCCAATCCAGCCCATCGGTTGCTTTAATCCGGCCCAACGACTTTGGGGTAAAATTGTAAAAAAAGCTCAACAACTTCGGTTAGCCCTCATGCATGTTCACTTCATCAAATCCGGCCCTCTTTGAAAAAAGTTTGGGTACCCTTGATATAAGGGAATGGGGGACCATGTGACACGACAATATCCTAGTTAGGTTTCTATTGTAGGTAACAGTAAAACAACAGCACTTATAATAATAATTGTAATAATAGTAGTAGTAGTAGTAGTAGTAGCAGTAGTAAAGTTTATTATTTGGGAACACTCCCCCTGGAATCCTTCCATTACAGTGGAGAACTCATAAGAGCAGTTAATATTAAAATCACACACATACACATATAAAATGACAAATTTGTGTGTCCTTGCAGGGATGCACAAAAAGCTCTCTCTCTCTCTCTCTCTCTCTCTGTGTGTGTGTGCGTGTGTAGTCCAGGAGGCAAGGGGCCAGGCCACCCCTGATCTGTAATATCCCAATCTCCTAATAGGGATACTGAAGTTAGCTGAGATTTAGAACAAAGAGACAGAAGGGCTGCTCAATGTTAGTAAATCAATCCATTAAGAATGGCCCCAGGGATGTAGCCACATGGAGGTAGGAACATTTGACCTAATGCATTCCAAAGCTACATCAGCAGTCAATAAATAACTAAACAGCTCACTTGCACCTTCACCCCCTCCAACATGCCACAAATGCATTTGCTCACCGAGTTAAAGACATGCTGGGGGCCGGGGGGGGGGGTTAACCATGATTACCCCACAATATGTTATGAATAGTTCAAAATATAACTTGGCTGCTTCACGGTGCCTAGGTCTCCACATACACGCATTTAAATGCATGAATGCTACTGACAAGATAGATTTAACTGTGAGAGACATGGGGAAGGGGCTGAAGATTGACAATAGCAAAGACATCATTGCATTATGATTATGATTATTTTTTGAAAGAACTTTGAGTGGGGCAGGAAAGCGAATCTGTCCCTCCATGGGTGCTCCATCGCCATCACTGCCAGAATCAGCACTGATTTCTGGTGAGATCCTGCTGAAGTCTCACCGAAATCTTGTGAAATTTCACAGAGCATGTGAGATTTCGTCGAGATCTCACTGGAAGCTGGTGCCTGAAGACCTCAGTAAAAACAATACAAATACAAAGGCATAGAGTGGTACCTTGGTTCTCAAACTTAATCCATTCCACAAGTCTGTTCCAAAACCAAAGCGTTTCAAAACCAAGGCGCGCTTTCCCATAGAAAGTAGTGCAAAATGGATTAATCTGTTCCGGGCTTTTAAAAACAAGCCTTAAAACAGCCATTTAACATGAATTTTACTCTCTAATGAGACCATTGATCCATAAAATGAAAACAATAATCAATGTTCTGTACTATAAAAAAAAATAAGACGGTATTGTAGAGAATAAAGATTAAAATTAAGGGTTTTTTTCTGACCTGCACTGATGATAGTCATAAAACGAAAAACAAGCCACAGTCACAAAAATGAAAAAGCCACACAAACAAATACGCAAAAAAAAAATAGCAAAAACAAAAGCACCAAATATCACCTCAGAACACAGCAATCAGAAATGGAAGGCTTAAATTAAGATGGAGGAGGGCCCTCAAACGAATGGCGCAAGGGCAGAAACAGGAGGGAAAAGGTTTAGTTACTATGCGGGGCACTCAAATGAGTGGTGCAACAGTAAAAACGGAAGCCCAGGATCACATTCGGCTTCTGGGGCAAAGTTCAAAAACTGGAACACCTACTTCTGGGTTTGCAGCGTTCGGGTTCTGAGTTGTTTGGGAACTAAGCTGTTTGAAAACCGAGGTACCACTGTATTACAAATAATAGCAAAAAGAATGCATCTCCAAAATGTAACACCAGCAAGCAACCTCTAAACCATGTCCTACCCTGTAGGCACCTTGAGCAGCAGAAACAAGCTTTGAAGGATGATTCAGATAGGGTTCCACCTTCCCATGCCAGGTGGACATTGGCCAGACAGAGTAAAGACCGCAGCTTGCAGGACCCAAGGTAAGATGGTTTCTGGCATCAGCAGCAGCAACCCTTGTAGGTAGGCTCAGACATGCTCAATCTTCCAATGTGCACCATGATATTCTGTCCTTTTCCTACCAGAAATCAGAAACCCAGGAATGCCAGATCCAATATAATCAGTTGCTAGAAAGAAAGAAAGAAAGAAAGAAAGAAAGAAAGAAAGAAAGAAAGAAAACAAGAAAGAAAGAAAACACTAGAAAACAGGGCCAACCAATGAAACCAGATGTTGAAAGATTGAGGCCAAATAAAGGTTGGAATTTGTTCCCATAAGAGGTTGTGATAACATCCGACTAAACATCAGGAAGAACTTCTGAGGGTAAGAGCTAAGAGCTGTTTGACAGTGGAATGACCTCCCTTGGAAGTGTTATGATATAGTTCTGTTCCACCTTAAAAGGAACAGGCATGACTGTTGTGTATCATGTGCCTATTTACTTCCAGCACAGGCTTGCTGGGAACTTCCGTTTGTATGTTGCTTTTGCTATGTTGCTGTTTGCTTGGACACAAAGGGAATCAGACATGTTTATCCTTTGTTCCTGAACAATGCTGAATAAACACCTGTTAATAATGCTTACACATGTCTCTGTCCGCCACTTCCATTGTGAAGATTTATTCACTCTGCTGGTAAGTCCATGCTCAGCTTCTGAACGTATTGGAAGCTTGAGTCGCTGATTGATGCTGTTCTGGGAACCGGAGTTCGCCTGGCTGCCGGTGGCTGAAGCCAGCTGGGGGCCTGCCAAATGCCCCCGTCTCCCCGGACGCATCCCAACAGGAAGGTCTCTTCTGTCTTGGAAATTTTTGAGCAGAGGTTGGATGACCATCTCTCATAGATGCCTTAGCTGAGATCCCTGCATTGCAGGAGGTTGAACTAGATGACCCTTGCGGTCCCTTTGCCCTTTGCTGTGTTTGCAATCCAGGTAGATGTCAGCATGAATGAAGAAAAGAGGCATTCGGGGAAATGCGGGGAAGTTTCTCATCTCGTTCAACAAGTCCACTGCTTCCCATCCAAAATAAGTCGGCTCTGCTCTCTAGCAATTACTTCCCAGTGGGGCAAGCAAATAGGGGAGAGGACAACGCTTTCCCTTTGTTTGACTTCACTGTGTGCCTTCTGGCTGGATTAGAATTGCTTTCAATAACATTTCCCTTTCAGGGGAATTTGATTTGAGATTTCCCAGCAGGGCTGCCTCTGAGCTCAACAGGACCACATTTTCCCCTTCTCCAGGCCTTTCTTCTTTCAATATCCCCCCCACCCCCTTCTCCTAAAAATCTGTTTGCAAAGTGAACTCCAGCTAAAGAGGCTAATACAGCAAAAGGATGCAAAGCTAGGAACATGGATGGTCTTCTCTGGAATCAGGGCTGAATTAAGGACAGGAAAGAGAAGTTGGGTTGAGTCATCGTTTTCTCTCTCCCACCCCCCATCCTGAACACATCAGATGTTCCATTTCCCCCCACATGGTTTGAAATCAAACTTTGTTTTGATTATTAAATATATTGGGGGAGAAGGTGGAGCTCCTTGGTCCTGGAGGTAGGAGCAGAACTGTTGAAGCCCCCACCTCCATGAATCACTCTCGAAGGATATTGTGGTCAATTGTATTGCCAGCTGCCAAGAGGTCAAGAAAAGAATTGCAATCTCCCCTTCTTTTCCCCAACAAATGTCACCAACCAAAGTGGAAACAAAATAAAAAAAATTCCTTCCAGTAGCACCTTAGAGACCAACTAAGTTTGTTATTAGTATGAGCTTTCATGTGCATGCACACTTCTTCAGATACACTGAAACAGAAGTCACCAGACCCTTATATATAGTAAGAGGGTGGGGAGGGGTATTACTCAGAAGGGTGGTGGGAGTGGGTGATTGGCAGATAGGTGTGGTAAACCCCTTGATGACCGTTAACGACTGCAATTGGTCTTACAGGAAAAGGCAAGGGGTGAGATGGCTTTATCATGTATAATAAGATAAGAATCCAATGTCTCTATTCAGACCAGGTCTGTCCATGGTTTTAAGTTTGGTAATAAGTTGCCAAACTTATTTGTAAGTAGTGAGTAAGTAGTGATGTACGGAAGTGAGAGCTGGACCATAAAGAAGGCTGATCGCCGAAGAATTGATGCTTTTGAATTATGGTGCTGGAGGAGGCTCTTGAGAGTCCCATGGACTGCAAGAAGATCAAACCTATCCATTCTGAAGGAAATCAGCCCTGAGTGCTCACTGGAAGGACAGATCCTGAAGCTGAGGCTCCAAGACTTTGGCCACCTCATGAGAAGAGAAGACTCCCTGGAAAAGACCCTGATGTTGGGAAAGATGGAGGGCACAAGGAGAAGGGGATGACAGAGGATGAGATGGTTGGATGGTGTTCTCAAAGCTACCAGCATGAGATTGACCAAACTGCGGGAGGCAGTGGAGGGCAGGAGTGCCTGGCCCCATGGTCACGAAGAGTCGGACACAACTAAACAACAACGATAAGTTGCAATTCAGCAACTTCTCTTTCCAGTTTATTTCTGAAATTCTTTTGTAATAAGACGGCTACTTTGAGATCTTGTATACTGTTTTCTCTGTCTTGTGATTCCTGATGTCAGAAGGTTCAGGTGACTTCTGTTTCCATGTATCTGAAGAAGTGTGCATGCACATGAAAGCTCATACCAATAACAAACTTAGTTGGTCTTTAAGGTGCTACTGGAAGCATTTTTTTTTTTTTTTTGTTTCGACTATGGCAGACCAACACAGCTACCTACCTGTAACCAACCAAAGTGGTTTCAATAGCTAGGCCAGATGTTACACTGAAGTCACATCCAGCTAATCAGTTTTCTCCAAACACGCCTGAAGCTGGAATGCCACCACCCTCCCAAGCGCCTTGCTCAATAAGGGAATATTTGCCACTGGTCAATAGTTGTTTAGCATGGAGGTCCTTTTAACCAGGGAGACAATGCTACTTCCTTCAAGGTGCATGATGCCTCTCCCTTTTCTAGTGAATCACCAATTACTCCCGGGGGCTGCTCACTTAATCCCCTTCAGCCAGCTCTAAGGAAGTGAAATCATATTCTGTATGATTGTAACTCATCCTGGGATATTGAGCTGCAGATAATAAATCTTTCTTCAGAAAGAAAGAAAGAAAGAAAGAAAGAAAGAAAGAAAGAAAGAAAGAAAGAAAGAAAGAAAGAAAAGAGGGGAGAAGGAAGGAAGGAAGGAAGGAAGGAAGGAAGGAAGGAAGGAAGGAAGGAAGGAAGGAAGGAAGGAACTGAAAGATGTAACAAATTTTGGCAAGCAGTGAAAGCTCCAATTCCTGAATTAATTTTAGAAATTATGCTGGTTACACTGGAATTCAGGAGGAACGGGAAGCTTAGCAAATCCAGGAAATAATAAATTAGAAGAATGTGGGGGAACTTGCAGGATGCACATGTGCAACTGATTTGATATGGATTTTGGTACGGTTGCCAGAATTGTTTTACAAGCAATTCCTGAAGTTGCTGTGACTTTGATATTGTTCCACCTTCTGTTCTCTTGATGTTGCCGTAGTGCTACCCATGCTGCACAATCCATTCAGAAAGCCAAGATTCTTTCTTACGGGCAGGGGGCAGAGCACATGAAAATTAAAGCGCTGAGTATACCCAGCTGGCCTAGGGAGAGGAACATTACAAGTGCACTTCGGTTCACTAAGCGCCTACCTTGTATGTCATCAAAGCACAGCAATACCTGTGGAGATGCGTCCGGCGCATCCTCAGCTCCATCTTGCCACACCACAATCCAATCTGAAGTTGTTTTATGTTCCCACCTCCTATCACCTTGCAAAGCTGATGATGTTTGGAGGGCACGAGACTTGACAAATAGGCTCGCCAGGCTGCAGTAATTAGTAGTGTACAAAGGAAATGGATGGTCACTTTCATGCAGCTAAGAAATCTGAATGCAGCTTGCAGACAGAGAGTTGCAGAGCTGGAAGCAAACTGGAGAGACTCATAGGTATATGGACCTGCCTTATATTGAGTCCAAGAACTGGCCCATCAAACCCAGTTATGTCTTTGCTGCAGCCCAAGGTCTTTTTGAGCCATGTAGTTCAAGTACCTTTCGAGTAGTACTAGGCCAGGGATTTAAGTTGGAACCTTGTCCATGCGGCATATTTGCTCCACCATGGAATGATGGTCTCAGTCTCTGCACAAGTTTGCATATCAAAGGTCTCAGGTTCAATAACCCCAACTCTCCATCTAAGTCTGGGGCAGATTCTCTGTCTAACATCCTGCTGAGACACTGCCAGTCAGTGTAGGTAACACTGAACTAGATGGACTAGTGATCTGACGAGCTTTAAGGCAGCTTCCTATTGCAAATGAAGAATTTATTATTATTATTATTATTATTATTATTATTATTATTATTATTATTATTCATTCCACATTGAAAGGTGAATCCGCCTAATTTGCACTTTCTGAAATGCTATGCAAACCAAACAGTCATCCTTTGTGAAATTTGCACTTCTCTGAATTCTGCAATGCAGTTTTCCAGCCAAGTAATATATACAGACATGCATATACCAGGGTAAAGTGTGCATTTATATATATTATGTAGTGTGTGTGTGTGTGTGTGTGTGTGTGTGTGTGTGCATGTGCGTGCACACATGCATACAAAGATAACGTGCAGAAATGCTTTATATTAGGGGAAATTGCTTTGCAAAAAATATATATATTGGGCAAAATTGCATACAAGAAAATGTTTATATTCACACAAAAATGCTGACAATATTTTCATAAGGACTTCAAAAATAACCACAGGCTAATTAGAAAATATGGAGAACTGAACTTAAGATTGGAAAAAGGAGACCCTGGAAAAAAAAGGAGAAGAAACAATATATTTGCCAATCCCTACTTCCCATGTTCCTGGGGGAGGGGGTGTATTAGAGGTTGTGGAATTGCTATGCCAGGGAACTATCAGCCAACCTTCCACCAGCCTTTTCCTCTTCATTTTTACAGGGGATGTTGGGAAGCAAGCACCAAAGAGGTCTAGCCACTTGGACCAGCTCTGCTTCATTGAGGGCGCAACAGGGCAGAATGTCGTTGCAGAGAAAATCCTGAACAGGAGCTTTAGATGTAACAATAAGAGTATTCCAACTGTGCTGACCTTCCTTATCAAGCTTCAACTGCCTTAGCAGTGGAGTGCTTAGTAGAAACGAGAGTCAAAGAAAGAAGATTTTGATTCTACTGACTGTTAAGCACTTTAAGCAGTGACTGTGTGCTGACCTTAAAGCAAATGATCCCAGACCCAGAGACTGCGTGATCAAGTGCCATTAACAGAATAATTTAGTCTGGCGGAATATCTCAGCAATGAAATAAAAATGTATTTGGAGTTTATCAAACGTATTTCTTAGACCCTTGTGCTTGAGACTTCAGGTCTTCTCTTAGATTCATGTAGGGAGAAACCCACACAACCCTTGTTGACATTAGTCTCTTTTCTGGGACAAAGTAGTGACTAACATTAGTTCAATGGGTCTCCCTGCCTAGGTTCCTGGATTGGGTTGTCCATCCAGTTTTTTCCCCCAATTTGCTGATATCCAATTTCTGCATTACATTGATGGTGTGACTTTCACGGCCATGACCATGAACTACATAGATATCTCACCATGCTATTTTATGCTGGTCTACAACCGTGATAATGTGTTGTTGTTGTTGTCACCATACTATTACCTTCTTGTGTAGTTTGGGCTGATTATCCAAGTAACCACCAAATGTCATCATAAATTCGGGCAAAATATCTGAGGAATCTCAACAGGAGCATCGAGAACACCAATGCATCAGCCAAATGCATATTGTGTCTTCCCTAAAAGAGGGCACATGTTGCGGTGAGATCTGGAGACTGACCTCTTGGTTGTGGGTGGGTCCATTGGATAGCCACAACACCCAATTGGTAGGTCCCTCGATGCTGGGTTTCAATCTGACCAATGGGGTTGCAGTCTAAATGGATCGAGGGACCTATATAAACCCACACATGTGACCCAGAGCTTCCTCTTTCTACTTGTGCATTGGAACACCTGCCCACCTCTCCCTAATTTTAGGGCATTTTGTGATTGACCTTGCAATGCCGTTGTGTGTTGTCTGTCATTGGGACAGGGGCACAGCAGGAACTTTCCCACTTGGCTGATTGGCTGTTGCCATTTGGGTTTCGCCTGTCGTGTAGCAATTCATCACAACTTGTAAGGTTGCGGATAGGCACTGATTGATGTGACAGGGATGGGATAACGGTCTTGCCATCCCTATGTGAAGGGTATTCCGTTAAAGGAATCCAGGGACTCAACTTGGTTTGGTCAACCCCTGAGAGGGGGTTGTGCCCGTGCCTGAGTCCAGGGGAGCATCTGGGGAGTGAATAGAGTCTGCTCTCAGGCTTTTCACCTACCTCAGGTGTTCACCCTTGGCTGACCTATGATAGAGCTCTGGGTCAGCGCTACCTGCAAGGGTGTAGGGAGCTAGTCGAACCAGAGCCTATGCAACCACTCACTTTTCTGTAATCAATAAAGTTGTGGCCTAAATTCTGCCAAAACCCAAAACTAAAATTTGAGTCAAATGCGTCTTGATTTAGGAGGGAGGTCTCTGGGTCTGATCACGCAACAGTGGACATTCCCCGCATTTCATTTATGTATAAGCATATAGAGTTTTCCAGGCATAAGTTGGAATGCTTAAGGAATTTGATATTTGCACGTTCTTAGAGGAACTGACTTGGTTTGCAGCTCTCAGGCTAATGTCAATGGACAACCCACTTGTCAGCTGGTGATGTCATAATGACTTTGTGTGATTTAAAGTGGGTTGTCCTCCCCACCTGTCGAAATCCCTTGTTCATGTTCCCCATGCTTGGGAACCACAGCACAAGACATTGAGACCAACATGGCTACCACTGTGGAAATTCCAGCGACATGGCACAAACTTGACAGTCCAAAAAAGACCCACAGAGTTATACCTTTCTACCTTTTTCTTGACACAGAATTGGACCTGCCCCGTTGCTTACATGGAAAAGGGGATCTTTTGTGGGCTTTTAACGTGAGAACATGGGACGTGGGTGGCGCTGTGGGTTAAACCACAGAGCCTAGGACTTGCCGATCAGAAGGTCGGTGGTTCGAATCCCGCAACGGAGTGAGCTCCCGTTGCTTGGTCCCTGCTCCTGCCAACCTAGCAGTTCTAAAGCACGTCAAAGTGCAAGTAGATAAATACGTACCGCTCCGGCGGGAAGGTAAATGACGTTTCCGTGCGCTGCTCTGGTTCGCCAGAAGCGGCTTAGTCATGCTGGCTCCCTCGGCCAATAAAGTGAGATGAGCGCCGCAACCCCAGAGTCGGCCACGACTGGACCTAATGGTCAGGGGTCCCTTTACCTTTACCTTTAACGTGAGAACACGGTTTATTTACTGGACATCAACGTTCAACCCAGCCTTTGTTCATGCCAGATGTTTGCCATATTGTCAAAAAATAAAAAGTGTCACATTTCATGCTGGGCAGTATTGGTGGGTCAGGAAATTGGAACGTTCAAGCAAGAAGGCACTAAATAGAGTGTTTATTTAAACATCTCCTCCAATCGGTTTGTCTACTTGACCTATCTGCTGACTTAAATGCAATAAGGTGGCATTTTAACACCATTAGTATCTGGATTCCAGCCAGAGGAGAAAGCTTCTTTCTGTTATATCCCTTTAGGCTGCATTGATGAAAGATTCTAAAACCTGGGCTTTTTGTTACATTTAATTCAGTTTAAAAGGTAAGGCAAGAAGCAGAATGCATAAAAAACACAAACCCCACTGGGTCCTAGAGGTTAACACAACTGTTTCCAGGTAAAAGTTTTATTCATATATGTTTAAAACAACACGGTTTTCCAAACTCATTTTGGGGGGAAAGGTGTACTGCAACTACACTGAGCATCCACGAACCAAGGGACCTCTCCTTGTGGCAAGGAGGTGAGCAGGAGAGAGAGAGAGTGCGGCTAAGAGAGATTTTAATCCTCTCAGTATCTGCAGATACCGCCTCCCTTCTCCTAGCCTTGCACCTCCTGAGCCTCTCACCACTAGGCAAGCCAGCCCCAGCAGCTGAGAGCAGCAGTAGTCTTGTGACATCTGCACCAGCAGGCAATCGACATCTCCTGGCTCCAGCATCAGCTACAAGGCAGAGACGGAGCCACTTTTGTTGTAACTGTTTTTAATAGTTAAAGGGAAATGTGTCTTTGCTAATTCCCCTCAACACCTCCATGGCTTTTGATAATAATGACCATGGTTTAATTAGCCATGACCATGGAGCAGCTATCTGAGTTGGGAGTGAGGGGCACCACTTTGCAAGAGTTCCAGTCCTACTTGGATGGTCATTTCCAGAGGGTGATATTTCTGGGGAGTGTTCTTCAGCCCCATAGAGCCTTCAATGAGGAGTTCCTCTGGTTTTGACTTTATCCCCCATGCTGTTTAGCATCTACATGAAACCACTGAATGGGGTCATCCAGAGTTTGGGAGTATGTTGTCAGCAAGATGTTGATGACATGCCATATTGCTTCTCCTTTACATCCGCAGGTGTGGCAGTGAATGTACTGCAAATCATAATACACGGGACTCCCTCTGAAGATGTTTTGGAGACTTCAGTTGGTGCAGAATTCAGTGGCCAGGTTGCTCACCAGTGCAAGATGTTTTGAGTGTATAATGCCAATCCTGGCCCAGCTGCAATGGTTGCCAATTAGTTTCTGGGCCCAATTCAAAGTGCTGGTCTTCACCCATAAAGCCTTAAATGGCTCAGCACTACAATACCTCAAGGACTGCCTCTCCTGATATGATCCAACCCAGACCCTGCAACTATCATTTGAAGCCTTTCTTCATGTGTCTTGTGTGCAAGAGGTAGCAATACAAGAATGGGTGTTTGCATCTCATTTGTGGAATGCTCTCCCCAGGGAGGCTTGCCTGTTGCTATTTCTTTAGTTGCCAGGCAAAAACATTCCAATTTCCCCAGGCTTTTTGGCTAATTAGACAATATGGCCTTTTAAAGGGACGTGGGTGGCGCTGTGGGTTAAACCACAGAGCCTTGGGCTTGCCGATCAGAAGGTGGGCAGTTCGAATCCCTGTGAAGGGGTGAGCTCCCGTTGCTCGGTCCCTGCTCCTGCCAACCTAGCAGTTCGAAAGCATTTCAGAGTGCAAGTAGATAAAGCTCTGGCGGGAAGGTAAACGGCATTTCCGTGCGCTGCTCTGGTTCACCAGAAGCGGCTTAGTCATGCTGGCCACATGACCCGGAAACTGTATGCCGGCTCCCTTGGCCAATAAAGCGAGATGAGCGCCGCAACCCTAGAGTCGGTCACGACTGGACCTAATGGTCAGGGGTCCCTTTTATGGCCTTATAAACTGCATATGGAAAGGGTTATTGTTTTTATTTGGTATTATAGTATGTATTTCTTTTCTTTTTCTTTTTCCTTTTGGTTTTTATATTGTAAACCACCCTATGATCTTGGGATGAAGGACGGTATAGAAGTTTAATAAATTTAAATAATACACACATACACACATTTTCTCAGTTCACTACAATCCAAGAACATCTCTCCCTGCCTCTTTTCCTCTGGATCTAACTTAATGCCTTTAGCACCATAAAATTAAGCAGTCCAGATTTTCTAATTCAAACTGCTCAGGGACAAGATGCTAAGTGATTCTAAGTGTTTTGTCAAGAGCCAGTGTTTAAGTAAACATTACAAATGATGGTTGTGTAGAAGAGAATGCAGTCTCCGAAACCCTCCAGCGATACATTATTCATCAAATACATTACTCTATCAGGTTGATTGTGTGCTTTTATTTTTTTTAAAGTTTGTTTGTTTAAAGATGAAGATGATTGCTACTCCAGTTGATTAGGGTGAAGACACATGAGCAGTTCAGTGGCAATGTTCACACATGGGGTACTTAACCTGTGTGAACAGCCTTTGCAAAAAAACAAAACAAAAAACAGGTACTGCTTGCATCTTTTCAACATGTGCAGCTTTAAATCAGCAAACATGATTTGGGGCTGTGGAGACCATCGCAGCTCAGCAAGCTATGGATTCAGGAAGTACCAGCTTCACTTTCTAACATCTCTAATTAAAGCAAGGATGGTGATATTGTGCCTTCCCAGATGTTTTGGGAGTTCCCATCATCCCCAAACAGTATGGCCAACACTCATTAATGATGGGAGTTGTAGTCCAACAACTTCTGGGAGGATGCAGGTTCTCTGTCCCTGAGTTAAAGGGTCATATGAAGAAGGGGCAGGGAAGTCCTCTATGAGTTCAGAGAAGAGAGTCTATTGGGGAAGGTGGACCAGTGGCCTGATTCAGATTAAGTTGGCTTCATACCTTCATCCCACATCAGATGATTCCTGATGCAAAAGTCGGTCACTGCAAACATCAACACAGACTGGGTAGGGAAAACTGTTTGTCTGACTCTACTGCTTGAAGAAAAAGAAAAGAGAGATGAAAAGACAATGATCATTCATAAATCATGCAGGTTGCCTCCTACCACGCCAGCCAAATTATCTCCCTTACACTAATCATCAATATCTCTGACCTTTGTCATAAAACCCAGGTCATTTATATCTATATTCCATTAAAAAGTATCATCCCACAATCACCTCTTTGGTCCTATTAAAGTCATGTCAAAAAGAATCATTGACTTATTGTCAAAACACATCCAGGCTTCCACACTAATGTATCAGCAGACACCTTCCTGATCAGTCAGGAAATAATTCCTGGTAGTTACTGGGCACTGGGAAATTGGAGACAGCAGGTGAAGCATCCTCTACTCCTCCCTGCAGGGGTTAGATGAAGAAGATGATAAATTAAAGAGGATGAACATTACCCCTTCCTTCATTTTTCTCTCTCCGTCAGGTTGAAGACTCGGAAAGTTGCTCTTTGCAATTTATTTTCTTGGGTGTTTGTTTCCCCCACCACAAAGTTATGATCTGAAACATTGTTGAGACTAATGGAATATACCAGGGATGGCCAATTTCTGCACCAACAGAGGACACAGAGGAGAAAAGATGGAAGGGAAGGACGTAGCTCAGTGGTAGAGAATTGGCTTTGTATGCAGGAGGTCACAACCGCTTGTATCAACCAATTAAAACATTGCAAATGGAAGGGCATTGAAGAACTTCTGCCAGTCATGCAAGAGAATGCTGGGTTGCAGGATCTAATTGTTTGATTTGATATAAGGCAGGTTCACTGTCAGAGGTATTATGCCTCTGAATGCCACAGGTGGGGAGAGTGCTGTTGTATATAGCTCCTTCTTTCAGGCTTTTCATGAAACCCTGTTGGCTGCTGGATCAGACCAATGGCCCATCTAGTCTAGCATTCTCTTCTCATTGTGGCCAAGCAGAAGCCCATGCAAAGCCTCAAAGCAGGTTCCAAACACCAGCACATTCTTCCTTCCAGTGGTTTCCAGCAGCTAGAAACAGGATGCCAAGAAAATAGGATACTGAAATAGATGGGCCTTTGGCCTCATCTAGCTAGCCTCTCCTTGCGTCTTTATGGCTGCAGTGAGATTTCCAGGAAGGATTTCCCAGTTCACATTGCAAGCTGCGCCATAACTGTTAAGAACTCCTCTTCCTTGGACTCCGGTGCCTTCAAGACCTTGTGTTGCAACAATATACTCCTCTCCCCTTTCTTTTTCTTTTGTATTTCACATGCACAATGCTGGATGGCTCTGGTAATGCGGTTTTACAGCTTCTGCCTTCACTGAGCTGGAACAAAGATCTACTAGAGAGTGAACTCTCGTTATTGGCACCAGCTGTGCCAGAATTATAGATGCAGGGTGGTACCTAAGCTACCTCTGAACACAGAGCCAAATGTAACCCTTTTGAAGGCCATGCGCTTCTTTTGACAATTTTGGCAAGGATGCTAGAGCTTTTTGCCAAGACTTGCTCTTTGATACCCACCAATCTGCCTGCCCACAGCTGGCTGGCCACATGTGCATGGATGTGTGTAGGTTATCAGATAAGAGTCAACTGCCAACTGTACCAAATGCTCAAGCCACACCTCTATTTAATTGACTGTTTCTCTGGCTGGCATGTGCCTTTCTGTGCCTGCATGGGTTAAGTTTAAAAGGAGAGAGAAGGAAAGGGAGAGAGTCTAATTTTTTTTCTCTGTTGATTTGGTTGATGTTTTCTTTTTTTTAATATAAGGATGGAAATAATAATAAAAAATCTCAGCATATTTGAATTGCCATCAGATGTTTAGGTTAGGTTTAGATGCCTTCTGTTAAAAAGCTCCAAATACCAGTGGGGGGACGGGGGACAGAAGCACAACATATGAGCGAGAAACAAAGCTTAGACCAGCATCATTAAAAGCAGATTAGCACAGAGGGGAATATCTTTACAAAATAAAGCAAAATTGTGCATGGGTGGAGAAACATGAGAAGAGACACAAACACAGAAGCAGAATAAATGAGAGGCACCTAGAGGAGGAGGAGGAGAAGAAAAACAAGAGCCAGGTAGGGCAGTCAGTGGCCTGGAAAACACTTTGTGCCAATTTGTCTGTGGAGGAACAACTGTGGTGGAACCCCCTGTGCATTGTAAGCCTCATGGGTTAAGAACATAAGAACATAAGATGAGCCCTGTGGTCTCAGGCCAATGGCCTATCTAATTCCTGGATTATCCCAGTGGCCAGCCAGATGCCTGGGTAGTTTTCAACGACTGTGTTCCATCAGTGCTTGCACAAAGGAAATTTCCCCTCTCCACACACCCCGCACGGGCCCTACCTCTGCCCCAAATCTGTTCCAGTTATCAACATGAGAAGAGCCTGTTGCATCAGGCCAATGATTCATCTGGTCCTCTTCTCATACTGGCCAATCAGACGCCTATAAGAAGCCCACAAGCAAGACCTGAGCACAAGAGCCCTCTCCCCTCCCGTGGTTTCCAGCAAGAGGTATTTAGAAGCATTTGCCTCTGGCCATGGAGGCAGAGCAGGTCAAAAACCTTAACCCTGGACGGTTAAGTCCAGTCAGAGGCGACTACAGGGTTGTGGAGCTCATCTTGCTTTCAGGCGGAGGGAGCCGGTGTTTGTCCACATTCAGCTTTCCAGGCCATGTAGCCAGCATGACTAAACCACTTCTGGCACAACAGAACACCGGGACAGAAACCAGAGCGCACGGAAGCACTGTTTACTTTCCCTCTGCAGCAGTACCTATTTATCTACTTGCACAGGTGTGCTTTCAAACTGCTAGGTTCACAGGAGCTGGGACAGAGCAACGGGAACTCACTCCGTTGCGGGGATTCGAACCACTGACCTTCTGATCGGCAGGCCCAAGAGGCTCAGTGGTTTAGACCACAGTGCCACCCGTGTCCTAGGTGCCTGTAGGGAGCTCACAAGCAGGAGCCTCCTGTGGTTTCCAACAGCTGGAATTCAGAAGCATTTGCCTCTGAGCATGGAGGCAGAGCATAGCCATCATGTCTGGTAGCCGTTGATAGCTTTATTCTCCACGGATTTGTCCAAACCTCTTTTAAGCCTGTTTTGTTAGACTTGCTTCCAACTTGCCATCAGGAGGATACTCCCAGAACCTGATGGCTTTCCAATATACAAAGCAGCCTTGCATTATGTCAGATCACTGGCCCACCTAACCCAAACCATGGTCCCTTCCACTTTGTGGCAGGTGCAGGGGACCTTTTCCATCTGGAGGGCCCCATTCTCCCATGGGGAAACATTTGGGGCCAACATGCCAGTAGTGAGCATAGGTAGAGCAGATGCAGTTTTAGGGTAGCACGACCAGAGCGACTGCAGGGGGCAGCACAACAATGATGTAGAATGAAGAACAAGAGGTGGGGTGGTGTCGAATTCTAGCATCACACAGAATGCTGCTGAAATTTGAGAGCCCAAAGTCCACCACTGACTAGAGGCAAAAGGACCCAGGTCAAATGATGTGACCCTCATCTTCGAACAACTGGCCACATTCCAGTCATGCAGAATCCAGATGTTTCTACACTGAGACCCAGACCTGCATCTCCCCATCCATTCCAGCAAGAGACATTGGCTCAATTGAATGACACATTTCAGCCAGGCCAAAGTAGGGTTGGGGTGTGTGTGTGTGGCCGAGGTCCTGAGCTTCTCCCTAGTGTCTCAGGTGGTGGTCTTTGACCCCATAAGCTACCTGGTCATTTTAACCCTTGACCAGGGCCGGATTTAAGTTTGATGAGACCCTAAGCTACTGAAGGTAATGGGACCCATTATATGTCCAGCTGTCCTTTGTCAGCAACAAATTGTCACTGTTTTTTGTGTGTTGAATATATGCTATATGGTAATTTATGAACCTAATAGGTATCTAAAGCCATTTGCACATAACAAAATATGTATTTTATCAAAGTAATTGTTGAACTGAAATGTTTTATTTGTTTTTTATCTTATATTTTGGAAATGTACATCCAGTTTTCCCCCCTTTAAATTTTTTTGGGGCCCCCAGGAGAGTGGGGCCCTAAGCTATAGCTTATTTAGCTTATATGTAAATCTGGCACTGCCCCTGACACTGGGAATTCACCATTGGACCTTCTGTGTGTGTGAAATACGTGCTCTTCCACAGATGTGCATACCTTTCTCCTTGCCACTGTAGTGGTAGGATTCTGCTTGCTATTTCTGTTGGACTGGAAAACTGATTATTTTCTCGGAGGAATGTTTCATAGCAGTCCTATGGAGCCCTGACACTGTCAACAGACAGTGACATATCTGGAAGGGTGGGCCAGTTTAAACTGAGGCCCAGAGCCCTGGGGGCCACTGACATTGCCTATAGCACTTGTACTATGCAAACCAGACATGCTCCTTCCTTGATTTTACCACTTCATGGCTAACTCTCGCCTGTGGTGGCAGGAGTGACAGCGTCAGCCACTGCAGAGGCCGCTGCTGTCAATCTACTTGACTGGGCGTTCTTTAGCCTCACAGACAACCAGGGAACAAAAGGGAATTTCAAAGACAATCTTGTAATTTGAAGGTCCACATATGAATGAAATATTCAGTGGTTTGCCATTTTAACTGTGGCAGGAGAGTAGGGTAGCATAATGGAGGACCTTTTTTTTCAGACTGAGGGCCACTTTTCCCCATAGGCAAGCTTCCAAGGGCCACATGCCAGTGGCAGGTGGGGCCAGAAGCAAACGTGGGTGGAGAAATTGATATAGCATCCAAACCCAGAAAAGAGCAGCTGAGAAGGATATGGAACAGAGATACAGTGGGGGTGTGGTGGCCTGGGGAGTGTCCCAAGGACCGGATAGAGAGACCTGGAAGTCATGTGTGGCCCCTGGGGCCAGAAGCAGATTTTGGGCAGTGCAACCAGTTCTGCTGCATTGGGCACCGGCACTAGAGGGTGTTGCATGGCTTCAAAATGGTAATATAGTAAATTGAACAAAACAGAAGGCAAGAAAGAGGGGCACCAAATTAGTCCTCTCATAGGGACATAGCCACTGAAATTTTAAAGACCAATGACCACCACTGCTAGGCCTGTAGTTCCTAACTCCTGATGTAACGCAAAAATGGGAAAGGCACAAGATGCAAGAAGCAGAGTTTCCTCCAGTACCTGTTCATGTTGCCATAATCAACCCAGCTCCCAGCCTCCAAAAATTTCCATTGTTTTCCTCCTTTACAATCTTCTAAAAAAATTTAAAAAATCACCTTTCTTCATTGGCATATGGACATTCATAAGCCTGTTACATTATTTTCCCACACCAATCTGTGATTTTTTAAAAAATGAAATATCTACATGGCATTAACGTTTGAATGCATTTTTTCAATGCATTCAAAACCTTCATTTTCAAATGTATTTTGATTTGTTCCTTTGAGCAAAGAGCTACGTCAGAAGATCAGGAGGTACTGTTGACTCAGACCTGTAGCATCTCTCCAGGGTTCTGGCAGAGGTCTCTCCAAGCTCTACCTTGAGATGCTGGAGATTCAGCCTGGAACCTTCTGCATACAGAGCAGATGCTAATCCCCTGAGCTATAGCCCTTTAGCTCATTTGGCACCTCAGTCTGGGATGTGTGGATCAGATCAGTCCATTAGCAGACTGCTGAAACATCCACCACACCACCACAAGACGAACACTAAATCGGTAGCAACTGTTACAAACACTGTTTACTCTGGAAGAATAGCTCTTGTGTGTTGTGAAATTGCTTTGAGATGTTTCATAGGAAGTGACTCAGAAATGAAATGAAATGAAATAGTAATAACAACAACTAGACAACCAGACTGTGTGTCTTTCAGCCAGGAATCAGCAGCAATTAAATCAGGTCTCTGCGTGCCTTTAAGTGGTAAACACGGTACAGCAATATTACGATTCAAACAAACCTCTGACGTGCCATGTGGGGAACCCTGTTAGAAACGCGGAACGTTTTCTTTTGTGCAATACCTTTTTCTAGAGAGGTGGAGGTTTTGGGCACGGGGATGGTGCTGTGCTCTAAACCACCAAGCCTCTTGGGTTTGCCTATCAAAAGGTTGGCAGTTCGAATCTGTGCGATGGGCTGAGCTCCCATTGCTTTGCCCCAGCTCCTGCCAACCTAGCAGTTCAAAAGCATACCAGCACGAGTAGATAAATAGGTACCTCTGTGGCAGGAAGCTAAACAGCAGTGGGGGCATGTCTTGCTTCTTCTGGGGTAGTTTGTCCACCTTGGGGGGGGGGCACCTTCACCTTCCCCCTGTACTCAGCTCTCAGCTGTGGCTTCTAGAAGCTGAAGCAGCTACACCTTGGGAAACGGCTTTGACTGGCCAGCTAAACAAGGCAAGGGTAGGGATAGGTCTTAAACCCTCAGTGAGGCATGTTGAGTTAGGGACTTGTCCATCCCCTGCATCCAAAGACAGGCTCCAGGGAATTGAGTGGACAAGACCAATAATGGTCTAAAAGGCAGTTTCTGCATGTGCTCTTGAGGGAGACAAGGAAGAAAGTGTCACAGTCTAGTTCATGGGTGGTAGAAGTCCCGGCTGAGGACGTTGGGACCAGGGGGCAAGACGGCAGGGTGGGAGCAGGAACGGGAGTCTGGAAGCCAGGAGTCAAGAAACCAAGGGTCCCGGGGGTCAGGAATCTGGAGTCAAGGAGCCAAGAGTCCAAGGATCAGGAATCAAGGAGTCAAGAAGCCAAACGCAGCAAGGCAGGAAGCGCGTTGCGGTGGCAAAGAGCCAAAGGAATATGCTGACCTTATATCCCCTCCTGGCTCTTGCCACCAGGTGCTGTGAGTTACCAATCAGCCTCACCTGTGCGGCCGTGCCTTGCCTCTCGAGAACAAACTTAGCAAAGCCCCAGTCCTGCGAAGCCCTACCGGTCACAGGGCTTGGCTCCTGCATGCACTCCTGACAAAAAGGCTCTCGGAGTAAACCCTGAGGAACAATCTATAACCATTGACTTGAGGTCAACCTAGGAAGGTAGCCCACCTAGGAGAAGGAAATCTCTGATACTAAACCTCTGCTGCCTTGCAGCCATACTCATTAGTGAGAAAGGCTCTGGGAGTAAACCTTGAGGAACAATCCATAACCCCTGCCTTGTGGGAATCCCTTGGAGGTGACAGCAGCAACTGGAGACAATCAGCCAAGTTGTGTATCCACAGCAGTGATTAGAGGAGGAATAACTGCTGGGAGGAGTGCAGATAAAAGAAACACCATGGTAGAGAAGGCAGAGGGCCTTCTCGGTGGTGGCGCCCGCCCTGTGGAACACCCTCCCACCAGACGTCAAGGAAATAAACAACTGACTTTTAGAAGACAGCTGAAGGCAGCCCTGTTTAGGGAAGTTCTTAATGTTTTATTCTGTTTAATATTCTGTTGGGAGCCACCCAGAGTGGCTGGGGAAACCCAGCCAGATGGATGGGCTATAAATAATAAATTATTATTATTATGGTACTCCTGCCTCAGCACAACTGGATACCTTCATCTGCCCCACCTGCAACAAAACATGTCTCTCTTGTATCAGTCTTTTCAGCCACAGCAGGCACTGTAACTCTCTCATGGTTTGTCTTAAAGGTTCACTCTTCCACTGACTCCCAAGACAGACGAATGCCAACCAATTGCCAGTCTTAGGACATTTGTCATTGGTCATATCTATTGCATGACAAAAAGGGTACTTCTGTGGGTATAAACTACTTCCATGGATGATGTAGCAGTTACTTTACCTGATGGAATTCATTAGCTAACATTTATGAAATGCATCAGATCTCTTTCTCTCGGCTGAGTGCTTCAGAGTTGAATCCAGTAGATGTTTTGCCGTGGATTCTGAAGGGAAGAGGGTCAAAACCTATTATAATTGAGGGCAGTTGCTAATACCCAACAGTCCTAGACCTCACCTGCCATTCTCAGCTAGCTGATAATGTCAGTCATTGATATGACAGGACCCTGAGCTCATAGCAAGATGGGTGACAAGTTCAGCTGTGAGGCTGTGCGAGATCGTTTATAGCCCATCCGCTCTCTCCGGTGCCACCTCAGAGGGCACATAAATATAACTTCCATATGTTTGCTTTGGCCATAAGGAGGAAATCCGAACACGGGCTGTGGCTCCGTGACATGTCTCTGAGAGAGAGCGGGTGCTGGCGCGACCCGACACGTGCGGCTGTGTTTTTGAGGTGATGGAAATGCCAAAATATTCTAATGCTAAGAGCTGCCAATTATGTTTAATTGGCTTTGGAAACGTGCTAATAGACCCCACTTAGATGAGGAAGAATTGATGGTTTGTTTGTTTGTTTTTCAAAGCTCTTAGCTTGTCATTAAGGGGTTCAGATCGGTGGCGTTACATCGAACAATATGAGGCAAAGTACTGCCGCAATCAGCATTGAAAGCCACCTGTTTCTGTCACGAGGGACTGCCAGAGTTAGATAAGGAGAATGGAAGTGGCATGTGGCAGAGTCTCAACCTGAGAGGAGAAGCTTGGCAACCAGTTTATTGTTCTTCTTGTCGTTTTCTGTCAGGGAGGAGCAAGGATTTCTTTCTCTTTCCTTTCCTTTTAATAAAAAACTACAGAACTCACACTTCTCCAACCAAAACCCGGTTTTCTTTGTAATGCACACTTCTCTGAATTTTACGATGAAGCCCCGGAACATGTGTGCTAAAATGCACATGTTAGATGGGAAAGTGCATAAAAAAGCATATAACGATGAAAGTAATATACAAGAGTGCACAAATTAGGGAAAGTCGCTTACAAAACTGTGGATATTCATAAAAAAACCCCAACTGCATACAGAAATGTCTTTATCAGCACAAATCCACGCTAAAAGGCTGATACAGGATTTTTTATTTTATTTTTTCAAACAGAAGTTCAGATTGCTGTAGAAATGTGGAGGCATAAATTTAGTATTGGAAAGACGAGAAATGGAGAAGTGAAATTGTTAGATTTATTCCACCCTCCTGTCCTTTGGGATAGGCTAGAAAATTAATTAATTAATTAATGAACAACAACAACACAGTGTGGATGAGAGCTCTTTTTTTATTTTCTTCTAACATTTCAGAAAATATTTGCAATAGCACCGGAGGCACGGGGGCGCTTTTTGCACGAAAGTTCCTACCTGACATATATTCGTACACTTTGTCCATTGAAACTGGTGTGAGTCCTTGAAAAGGCAACTGGGTAAAACAATGGCGAATTTCTGTAATCCAGCATGTTCGCATAACGTTTTATCAAGCCAATGGGCTTCCTCTTTCTATGCACTGGAGGGCAGGCCAAGGCAATTGAATAATAATAAAAAAGAAACGCCTTTTTAAAAATAAAATAAAATAAATAATAATAATTTTATTGACAGAAATCTCATTTTGGACCTAATACACTGTCAGCCTGCACTTGTCACTTTGCATTGGGTTGTAAGTTGACAGTGGAGACCACTTGCGGTGCCTCAATAATGCAAAACATGAGCAGAGGAGACGCGGACTGACAATTGTTTTTCTCTTCTCTTCTATGAAAAACAATAACTCTGCCCCCTCTTCTTGGAAGAGGAGCAAAAAGCAATTTTAAAATGTGTTCATTTTTAACACACTTGACAATAGGGACGCTATACCCTGGGTATTTTCCTCACATCCACCTGGTGGGGGGGGGGGAGATAACAAAGGCTTGGGGACCAATTTCCTCAAAAGGAAGTGGCATAGGCTAAGCCTGGTAGGACAGTGTACTCTATAGTTTTAACTCCTTCGTGCACTAATTAGATTCAAACATGCTAAGGGTATATGAGGCTGGAACCATATACAGTGGTCCCTCGGGTTACATACGCTTCAGGTTACATACGCTTCAGGTTACAGACTCCACTAACCCAGAAATAGTACCTCGGGTTAAGAACTTTGCTTCAGGGTGAGAACAGAAATCATGCTCCAGCGGCGTGGCAGCAGCAGGAGGCTCCATTAGCTAAAGTGGTGCTTCAGGTTAAGAACAGTTTCAGGTTAAGAACGGACCTCCGGAACGAATTAAGTACTTAACCCGAGGTACCACTGTAGTACTGAGTCACTAGTTACAGGTAGGTAGCCATGTTGGTCTGCCGTAGTCGAAACAAAATTTTAAAAATCCTTCCAGAGGCCAACAAAGTTTGTTATTGGTATGAGCTTTCATCTCTGAAGAAGTGTGCATGCACACAAAAGCTCATACCAATAACAAATTTAGTTGGTCTCTAAGGTGCCACTGGAAGGAATTTTTTTACTGAGTCACTAACACTGACTGGAAGCAGCTCTGTGGGGTTTCAGACAAGGGTCTCTCCCGGCCTTACCTGGCAATCTCAAGGATTACCCCTGGGAACTTTGAAATGCAATGCAGATGCTCTACCACTGAGTTATGACTCTTCCGAGTCATGCAACTTCAAATTTTCCCCACTCTTGCAAGCAGCTGTGAAGGAAACAGAATGGGAAGGGTTCTTATTTCAGTCTTATAAAGACTTTAAAAAAACACACCCTATAAAACAACGTTGGGGGTGATATATGCAAATGAACTTCCTGACAGCATGTATGTGTGATGGCCTGGGAGTCTGATTCAGAAGCTGAACCGGAGGAATCCCAGCCTGCACAGGAGTCCCCGCCTCCAGGGCCGGCTGAGCCGGGGCAGGGCCTTGAATCTGAAGGGCCCACACCTGTGCCGGATCCTCTGGAGCAGACACCAGATGAATCCACTCTGGCTCTGGGGGTGATTGAGGATCCATTGCCTGCAGGTGCTCCTCTCCCAGCCCTGTCAGGGGAAGGTGAGGCTGCCTCTGGGTCCAATAACCCTCCAGCCTCTCCTGAGCTGCAGAGGCTCAGGGCAGAGAGGCAGAGGGAACTGGGTTCTCTCAGGAGGAGTGCTCGCCTTAAGGCCAGGAGAGGCGAGTCACCTGTGGGCCAGGACCGCCCTAGGCCCCAGAGGAGATAAAGGCCAGTCAGCCCAGTCCCAGGTTGCAGGAGCAACGTCGTTGGAAACCTGTTTCTACCAGCACCCAGACCTGTTCTTCCGGAGTTCCTGACCACGCCCAGCTTCTTGCTTTGGACCCCGCTTCGCCCTTGGTGGACAGTCTCCAGACCCTCGACCCAGGACCAGACTCTAACCACGCCTCTCGGTACCCCCCCCCCGGGGACCAGCACAGTATGACTCCCTCTCTGGCTTTTCACCTCAAACACTTCATCTGAGAAGCATGTTTTCTCCAGGGCGACAGTGAAAAGATTTGATTCTATTACTTCCCTAAATTAAACTAAATGGAATGGTCACATCGCCACGCCACCCCACATTCAAGGGATCAGGAGAAGGATGCTTCAGTTCCTGAGAGGATATTGGCTTATTCCAAAAACAAAGCAACTAACTTTGGGGCTAAATTGAAACTGCCTGTGACAAGAGGGAGAACCGATGCAGAGAATGCATGTGTGTCTTTCATGAGTGGCAACACACAGTCCTGTTTGCGGAGGTTAAGCCTGGATGTGAGATTCTGAAGTGGTCTGAAGTGGTTGCTTCTTGCAGTTTGTTGTCGTCGCTGCTGCGGCCTCCTACTCTTTTCAGACTCAGGCAGGAGCAAAGAATTGTGGGAGGTAGACCGTTTCTCCTCAGTTTTCTGGACTTGCCAAGCAGGAGCATTGTGACAAAAATGTAAAACTAAATTAAACACAAGGCCTACTGTGGGATGTGATACATAAGTAACAGTCAAGTACAGCATTCCTTGCTTTCCTAGAGTGGACATGCAAGAGGATGTTTGGACCAGCCAGTCGAAAACTTCCTGTTTCCTCCTGGGCTGGGACATACTTCCTCTGGCATGTTACTAGAGGTGGGCATGACCTTACCTGTGCAGGTAAGAAAAGCACAAGGCCCGCAGCCCTCCTCCCTTCTTCTCCATCTTCCTTTCCTCATGTGTGCTGCAGTGACTACCAGTCTGCAGTCACTGGAATTAATTCCCCCATATGGGGTAGATCCACATATACATCTGTAACTAAGTCTGCCTTCAGGGATCCAACTGTGGATTGATGATGTGAGTAAACTACTTTTATATATCTTAAATAAGACTGTGGCGTGTTTATTATTTTAAGAGGGGAAATAAGGGATCTTACCAGGAATCTATATTGAGAAGCTTAAACAAGCTTGCAACCAGCTACCCACTGTGTGTTTAAAAGGGGAATGTTAAAACTCTGCTAAGTTATAGAACTTGCTAGCGGAAGTTAGGAAAAATATTAATAAAAAATATATCCTCTCCTGCCTCCCTGAACATTCCCACACCTCCCTCCCTCCCGGCTAACACGTGAACAGGAACAAGAGTAAAGAAAGCAACAGACATCTGGAATGAATTAAGTTCGTAACTAGAGGTACCACTGTACAGTACATTGATTATTGCTTTCATTTTATGGACCAATGGTCTCATTAGATAGTAAACTTCATTTTAAATTGCTATTTTAGGGATTGTTTTTAAGAGTCTGGAATGGATTAATCCATTTTGCATTACTTTCTATGGGAAAGCGCACCTTGGTTTTGGAACGCTTTGGTTTTGGAACGGACTTCTGGAATGGATTAATTTTGAGAACCAAGGTACCACAGTACTGCAATGTCCAGATCAAGTGATGTAGTTGTTGTTGTTTAGTCGTTTAGTCGTGTCCAACTCTTCGTGACCCCATGGACCAGAGCACACCAGGCACTCCTGTCTTACACTGCCTCCCACAGTTTGGTCAAACTCATGTTAGTAGCTTTGAGAACACTATCCAACCATCTCGTCCTCTGTCGTCCCCTTCTCCTTGTGCCCTCCATCTTTCCCAACATCAGGGTCTTTTCCAGGGAGTCTTCTCTTCTCATGGGGTGGCCAAAGTCTTGGAGCCTCAGCTTCAGGATCTGTCCTTCCAGTGAGCACTCAGGGCTGATTTCCTTCAGAATGGATAGGTTTGATCTTCTTGCAGTCTATGGAACTCTCAAGAGTCTCCTCCAGCACCATAATTCAAAAGCAATCCTGCTCTATTCAGCCTTGGCCAGACCACACCCAGAGTATTGTGTCCTGTTCTGGGCATGACCGCTTAAGACAGCTGTTTCAAAGCAGAGGTTGCTTAGCTGTGGTTCCTGCATTGAAGGGGTTGGGCTAGATGATGCTTGGGATCATTCCCAACTCTATAATTCTATGATTATATGTGGGAAAAAGGCATCAGGGTGGAGCCCTTCCATTGCCCTAAACGCCACCCCCACCCCCCGCATCGCAACAATCAGTTATATTTTGCGGCAATTCGTGGACCTAAAAGCCATAAAATGTGAAGTAGCCCTAAGTGAATCATGGTTTCACAGATTCTGGCAAGGATAGGGTTGCCTTCAATACAGAACATTTCACTAAGCCAGAAAAAGCCTAGTCAAATGTATTGGTGAGAACAATAAACTCATCTGTCTGCACCAATCCAAAAAATACATGAATCATGTATTCCCTTGTGTAAGTGTTTTTTAGATAATTGTCTCATCCACCAATGACAACAAAAATAACTGCTAGTGATTCACTGTATAGCTTTCTTCGTGTTCTTTTCAAGCAGAAAACATAACTTTAAAGAAAGTTTAGGGGGGAGGAATCCAAGCAAACAACTCACACAAAAACACACCATAAGCACGACAAAGACCTTACTAAAATAGAGAGTAAAATCACAGTTTTAGTCAAATATATATACAGCAAGGATGCCATTCAAGAGGTCCATAATTTTGTTGCAACACTCCCCCCTCAAATTTAAATCTAAACTCATCCAGTATCAAACATTCTCTCCCCTCCCAGCCTCCAATTTATTTCAGTGGCAATTTTATTGCGGCATTCTGCTAAATCAACTCTAATCCCATGGCATGTTAGTAGTAGTACATTACTGTTTCCAAATCTGGATATTAGAATACAATTTCCTGCTGCACTCTTGCTGATAGGAGTATAGCATCTAGATCAAGGGAAGTAATAGTGCCACTGTATTCTGCTCTGGTCAGACCTCACCTGGAGTACTGTGTCCAGTTCTGGGCACCACAGTTCAAGAAGGACACTGACAAACTGGAACGTGTCCAGAGGAGGGCAACCAAAATGGTCAAAGGCCTGGAAATGATGCCTTATGAGGAACGGCTAAGGGAGCTGGGCATGTTTAGCCTGGAGAAGAGGAGGCTAAGGGGTGATGTGATAGCCATGTTCAAATATATAAAAGGATGTCACATAGAGGAGGGAGAAAGGTTGTTTTCTGCTGCTCCAGAGAAGTGGATACGGAGCAATGGATCTAAACTACAAGAAAGAAGATTCCACCTAAACATTAGGAAGAACTTCCTGACAGTAAGAGCTGTTTGACAGTGGAATTTGCTGCCAAGGAGTGTGGTGGAGTCTCCTTCTTTGGAGGTCTTTAAGCAGAGGCTTGACAACCATATGTCAGGAGTGCTCTGATGGTGTTTCCTGCTTGGCAGGTGGTTGGACTCGATGGCCCTTGTGGTCTCTTCCAACTCTATGATTCTATGATTAAGGAACTGACTCCTCTAACCACTGCTTTGGAGGTGAACCGGAAGTGGTCTAAACTGTCTTGTTTTCAGAAAAGCAAAACTGGTATACATCTGAACAATATGTCAGGTCCAAGGGGTAGGTTCACCTCTTTTCCATGCTCATGTCTTCCTCGTTGCCTAATCTCCACCACTGCCCCAAATGTGAACACAATGCAATTGTACTTTTTATTCCTCTCCTCTAGGAAAAATGTCCTAGCTCAGTGGTAGAACATCCGCTTTGCAGGAAGAAAGTATCTGGTTCCAGTGGAGGCTGGAGCCCATGGGTGAAAAGCAAGGAGGGCAATATACAATAGATACAGGTCTGCCTTCAGATGTCTTGTAAAAGTTGTGTAGTTCTTTATCTTCTTGACATCTGAAGGGAGGGTGTTCCACTACCAAGAAGACCCTCTGTCTGGTTCCCTGTAACTTTGCTTCTTGCAGTGAGGGAACCAGCAGAAGACCCTCAGAGGACCCTGGGTGGTGGGGGTGGAGACACTTCTTGAGATATACTCTGCCAAGGCCATTTAGGGCTTTAAAGGTCAGCACCAACACTTTGAATTGTGCTCGGAAACGTACTGGGAGCTAGTGAAGATCCTTTAGGACCCAGTGGTATATGGTCCCGGCGACCACTCCCAGTCATCACTCTAGCTGCCACTTTCTGGATTAGTTGTGGTTTCCAAGTCACCTTCAAATGTAGCCCCACATAGAGCAGATTGCAGGAGTCCTAGCTGGAGATAACCAGAGCATGCACCACTCTGGCAGACAGTCTGCCAGAGCTAAAGAGGCAGAGCCAATTAACTCTACCTTTGTTCCCATCAACCCTCTTTCTCCTCCCTGCTTTTACAAGGCATCACCGGCACTAAGGAGGATAATGAAGAAACGAAAGTGGCGAAACGAAAGTGGCAGCTATGGAGCAGCCCACACTGCCTGGTTCAGTCACTGGCATCGTCTGTAGGGCTGAAAACATCCTTGGTCTGAAACACCAGAGAACTGTTGCCTGTCCAAGTGGATATTACTTACCTATGGTCTGACCAGGGATAAGGCACCTTTCTATCTTCTTTTCTCCACCTCCTCAGTCTTTTGCTTCTCCTTACTCTTTGCCATTGATCATGGATTTGGAGAGTGCAGGTGAAGAGGAAGACACATAAGGGAGGAAGAGGCGGGCCAGAATCTTCTGATGAGCAGAAGTGGGAACCCTGGGTGGGGAATGGACTCTGGCAGGTGCCCAATGACGTACGCATACATGAACATGGCTGCAGGTGGGTCAATCGAATAGGCCAAATATACAGGAGGAGGAGGAGGAGGAGGAGGAGGAAGAAGAAGAAGAAGAAGAAGAAGAAGAAGAAGAAGAAGAAGAAGAAAGAAGAAGATATGAGATAGAAGAAGAAGAAGAAGAAGAAGAAGAAGAAAGAAGAAGATATGAGATAGAAGAAGAAGAAGAAGAAGAAGAAGAAGAAGAAGAAGAAGAAGAAAGAAGAAGATACAAGATAGAAGAAGAAGAAGAAGAAGAAGAAGAAGACAAAGAAGAAGAAGATAGAAGAAGAAGAAGAAGAAGAAGAAGAAGAAGACGAAGAAGACGAAGAAGAAGAAGATAGAAGAAGAAGAAGAAGAAGAAGAAGAAGAAGAAGAAGACAAAGAA
>NC_138036.1:5612365-5794575 GCF_964106645.2 Podarcis pityusensis | reverse complement strand
GAAGAAGATAGAAGAAGAAGATAGAAGAAGAAGAAGAAGAAGAAGACAAAGAAGAAGAAGAAGAAGACAAAGAAGAAGAAGATAGAAGAAGAAGAAGAAGAAGAAGGAAGAAGAAGAAGAAGAAGAAGATAGAAGAAGAAGAAGAAGAAGACAAAGAAGAAGAAGATAGAAGAAGAAGAAGAAGAAGAAGAAAGAAGAAGAAGAAGAAGACAAAGAAGAAGAAGAAGAAGAAGAAGAAGAAGAAGAAGAAGACAAAGAAGAAGAAGAAGAAGAAGACAAAGAAGATAGAAGAAGAAGAAGAAGAAGAAGAAGAAGAAGAAGAAGAAGAAGAAGAAGAAGAAGAAGACAGGAAGCTGCCCCATATTGTATGGAAGCAACTTTACTAACAGGAATCATCTCTAGTACTACATGGAGATGCCAGGAATCAAACTTGGGACAGTCTGCTTGCAAAGCATATGCTCTATTGTTGAGCTACAACTCCACCTCACAGCTGTTCACAGTAATACAGAACATGGCCTATTTTGCCATGCAAGCACCACAAAAGAGTACAGGAGAATATATTATTGATTCCATTAATTCATTAAATTCCATTAATTATTTTTTTAAAAAAACAAGCTTGAAAATCTAAAACAAGCCTGCAATCTCCAACTACTATGTAACCTGCCTCTTATCTTGCGAAACAGCACATTGGCTTTGGGTCTCCACCTTCCAGATGAGTCGTGCAACCAGCTGCCTGGTGTATCTTTCAATCTAGATCCCCAAGTTTAGCAGCTTTATGGGCTGAACTGTTATCTCTGGGTTTCTGTTGTTGTTGTTGTACTCTTCTGAAAAAAAAGAAGAAAATAAATCAGAACAGGGTGTAAACAAAACACACAATTGTACACATCAATGTGGAAATGGTCTCTCTCTCTCTCTCTCTCTCTCTCTCTCATATTTGCAAATGCACACCTAAGAAATCATTATACGAAATGGCCAAGGCGAATCGAGGAAAATAATTATTGCAGTTGATGGAGCAGAAACCCCATTACAGCTAAATTCTACTTCACAATGCACAGTCCTGCCAGTTCAGAAGTAAATGCATTTTTCAGCTTCTGTAACACACTTTATTAAATTAAGTTTTAAAATGCTTCACTCCCTCCTCCCTTTCCTTCTATCTCTTCCTGAGGATTGTGGTCTATATATATATATATATATATATATATATATATATATATATATATAATAACATAAAAAATAACGCTTTTCATGATTTTGTGTTGCAATTAATTTCAAACTGGATAAATGTTAGTCACATTAAGCCAAGCCATTGCAAATGGCCTTTGCCTGAAATAATGTGGTTTCCCACACAGTGGGACCCCTTGTAGAGAAGTTTCAATTTTAGGGATATGAAAAACTTGTTCCTTCCTCACTACCATGCACCTACTTTTCCATCACATGGTCTTGTACAGACAAACTCTTGGATATTATGATTTTACAAATTGTAACCCCCACACACTTCAGAATATAGTGGAATTAGAGGGACATTCACAGATTTCTAGGGGAACAAAATGGCGACTGAGAGAAGATGGCTTTTGGAATCACCTCTCCTAGTGTCCTTACTATAGAGACTAGAGAAACACGAGAAATAAAAGAACGGGAATGATGATGATAATTGGGTTTTTAAAAAATAATAATAATAAGGTTTATTGATTTTTGTTGTTGGCATCTGTCTCGGGAGACAATGGAAGAGTGCGCCTTTGGGAGAAAAGTCAAACCATTGGAGAGTCACAGCGCCCATTGGCCTATCGGGGCTGTAGAGACTGACACAGGAGAGACATGTTTTGTTGCAGGTGGGGCAGATGAAGCCGTCTGGTTTTGCTGCTACAGGTGCACCATGGTGTTTCTTCTCTGTGCTCCTCCCAGTGGCCGTTCCTTTTTTGGTCACTGCTGTGGATACACAACATGACTGTTTGTCTCGCAGCACTGAAATTGTCTGCAAGGGGATAATGTTGCCAGCCTTCATGTCACTTTTGCAGACATCTTTGCAACACAGAGTTTTTCTGCCAACGGGCCTAGTACCTGAAGCCAGTTCCCCATATATACCATCTTTGGGGACCCTGCCATCTTTCACCAAGACAGTGTAAAACACCAAGAAGTGTGAACTTGATTGTATCAAACACACTACAACCATCAAGAAACAATGTGGGTCTGCCAAGCTGAAGCCAAAAACAGAACCCAAAAGTTCTCCATTTATTTTTGTTGCTTTGTTCCGTGCTCTGGGGTTGAAAATATTCAAAGAGGAATATAAATAAATAAAATATAAGCAAATAGATAAAGTTCTCCACCCTTGCTTTGAACTATCCAAGGATTTTTCACGTATATGCAATATATAAATCTTATTTAGAACGTTGTGTACAATTATGGTCACCTCACCTCAAAAAGGATATTGTAGAGCTGGGAAAGGGTTCAGAAAAACGAAACTAAAATGATCAAGGAGCTAGAGCAGCAATTCTATGAGGAAAGGATGCAGCATTTGAGAATTTTCTGTTTAGAGAAAAGGCAAGTAAGGGTGACATGATAGAAGGATGCAAAATTTTGTGTGGCATGGAGAAAGTTGGAAGATTTGGGACAGACAAAAGAAAGCATTGGTTCACACTGCTCATAGTTAAACTATGGAACTCAACTGCAAAGGAACCAGTGATGGCCACCAACTTGGGTGGCTTTCAAAGGTGATTAGACAAATTCATGGAGAAGTCTATTGATGTCAGGCTTCAGGGAATCAGCGTCCTTCCCCCGTGGCAGTAGATATGAATTAAAGAAGATCAAAGAAAGGAACATCTTATCAATTAGAAACTTTAATAATCACAGCGAGAGAACAAGGAACACATCTCCTAGAAAGGGCGGTGCTCCCAATTAAGGACAGCACCCTCTTCCATCCATATCAATCTACGTCACTCCTACGTCTTGTAATCTGATTTTATAACCACTGCGCTTTCAGCCAGTGTGGTGTAGTGGTTAAGAGCGGTAGTCTCGTAATCTGGTGAACCAGGTTTGCGTCTCCGCTCCTCCACATGCAGCTGCTGGGTGACCTTGGGCTAGTCACACTTCTGTGAAGTCTCTCAGCCTCACTCACCTCACAGAGTGTTTGTTGTGGGGGAGGAAGGGAAAGGAGAATATTAGCCGCTTTGAGACTCCTTAGGGTAGTGATAAAGCAGGATATCAAATTCAAACCACTACTACTACTACAACTCTTCTTCTTCTTCTTCTTCTTCTTCTTCTTCTTCTTCTTCTTCTTCTTCTTCTTCAACTTTCTGAGTTCTTCGTGACTTTGGGGAGATCGGTGGAATGCTGTCCAACAACTGTGAATCTGTTAACCCTCTCTCTTCCAGTGTTTCTTTTGCTAGCTGTTCCCCATCCAGTATTTCCCAGCTTTTGCCTTCTGAACTATGCCCCTCCACAAACCATTGTTCCAAATATATACTGTCCTCCTGCTCCTGGGAAGATTCAGGAGCAGGAGCAGGGGGAGTGGTGGCTCCCACCATTCCTCCTCAGTGCAACCCTCCTCACCACAGTCCCTGACAATTGATGGCTACTAGCCATGATAGCTATGCTGTACCTCCACAGTTGGGGACTGTAATACTTGTAAATAACAGTTGCTGGAAGCCACAGGAGGTGAAAGTGGGCTTATGCTCAAATCCTGCTTCCGAGCTTTCCATTGGGGCATCTGGTTGGCCACTGTGAGATCAGGATGCTGGTCTAGATGGGCCATTGGCCTGACTCACCAGTCTCTTCTCATAGTCTTATATACTCTTCAAAGGGGAAATATATATCTTTTTGTTGTTGTTAAAGTCATCATCCTTTACTCAAATGATTCTTTAGAAGGGAAATAAAAAGGGGGATGTGGCAGAATTATCTTTCGCCTTGATTAGAAGGGATCTATTTATACAGATGCCTTTCTAAATTATGAATTCAATCACCAACCCAAAGATAAAGGTTGTGTTAGAAAGGCCTGTGTTGATTTAATATCTGAGGATGAGACTTTGAGTCAAAAGCCTGAATTACATTAGAAGTACTGGGTTTCAAGCTGCAAGGCTTTGAAACTAAATAGTACAGCAAATAAATCTGATAATGCATTTTAAAACTGAGATGGGGGAAAGGGGAGGGGGAGAGGAAGGGAGGGGTGCTTAGATAAACGCTATCTATCCATGAAAGAATCATCCAAGTATTTTCGATCAAAACTGCAGCCTCTTTCAAAGGAATTGCATCAAGGAACTTTACTCTTTCAGGGTTAAATGAATAATTTTGCTCTCCTTCAGGATGATAAATGAGCTAGGCCCATCCTCTTTTTTTTCTTTTTTTGAGGGGGAAAAAAGAATGAAAAACCTTCCCACAGTGAACAAGGGACATGTTCATCTTTGTTGGGATCAGAACTGAGTTGCAAAACCTGAACTGCTTTCCCCAAAATTAATAACCTAGTTGCAGCCCTGTTTTGAACCTTGTCATGCCCCTGATCTCAGTAGGAACAGAAGAAGCTTCCATTGCATGGGCAGCTTTCAACTCATCCATGTACCTGACTCCCCACCTTCAATTCCCACACCTAAACTTACCCCACAAGGCACGTAACTTTGCTGTTACTACAACAAAGTCAGCAATGGCAGAGGAAGAGAAGAGGGTGTTCCTTATCACCTCCCCTTTCTGCTACCTGGTTCTCGCTGCATGTTAATCACTAGGAATACTGTACTTTCCCAAGTGCTACTGTCATGGCTTCCTAATGTTGTAAAATGTAAAGGTAAAGGATCCCTGGACAGTTAAGTCCAGTCAAAGGTGACTAAGGGGTGCAGTGCTTATCTTACATTTCAGGCTGAAGGAGCAAGTGTTTGTCCACAGCTTTCCAGGTCATGTGGCCAGCAGGACTAAACCGCTTCTGAAGCAATGGAACACCGTGACGGAAACCAGAGCGCACGGAAACGCCGTTTATCTTCCTGCCGCAGTGGTACCTATTTATCTACTTGCACTGGCATGCTTTTGAACTGCTAGGCTGACAGGAGCTGGGACAGAGCAATGGGAGCTCACCACCATCGTGCATATCCAAACCACAGACTTTCTGATCAGCAAGTCCAAGAGGTTCAGTGGTTTGACCACAGTGTCACCCATGTTCCTAACGTCAAAAGAAAGAGAGAGAAAACAAAACTATGGGTGTTTTTCAATAACTGCATCTGATCACTGCCAGGATTTCTTCTTGTGCAATGGGTTTCCCTGCCCTCTCTTCTGCTTCCTGCGCCCTCCCCGGATCTTCTCCAGATGGTTGAGAGAAGCACTTTAATAGATGTGGTGGGCAAATGCAGGGGGAGGAAAGAAGAGAAAGATTGTTCTGTTGCATAAGGAGAAATCATTGTGTTGACTGAACAAGAGACAGTTAGGGACTTGGATGACTGTAGAAGAGGACTGGGCAAATTCATGGAGGATAAAGCTATCAATGTCTACTTCCCAAGTTGGCTATGTACTGTGTCCATGAATAAAGACAGCAATACTTCTGAATACCAGTTGTTGAAAACTGCAGGAGGAGAGAGCACTCTTGTGTGCAGGTCCTGTTTGTGTGTTTTCCACAGGCAACTGTTCAGCCACTGTAAGAACAAGGTGCTGGACTGGACCAGTCATTGACCTGATGCAGCAGGTTCTTCTTATGTTCTTAGTGCTGTTGGAATACCACCCTATATTTTTCAGAGTTAGATGTGTCTACAATGGAGCTATAATAGAGGGGAGGGCCTGATTTTGCCATTGTGTTGAACAGACCTCTTGTTCCACCTATAGGGTGGTATCTGGAATACCCTCTCCTGAAGAATGCATTGATTGGTTGAGTTGAGTATGTAGAGGATGAGCACAGCTTTAGCATAATCCACGAGAAATCGACTCATCACAAGTAGAGAGGATAATTAAGAAACAGACATGTGCTCTCACCCAAAATGTTGCTGTGAGTGGCCTTGCTGTTGAGTTTATAATTCTGAAAGTCCATCTAATCTGGATCATAAACTGACTTCACAGAGACAGTGCTTCTACTGTGGCTAACACTGCTGGAGCTTGATAAATGTCAAATAGTGGTGGATCAAAAAGGGAAAGAAATTACGAACAAAGAGAGTGAGATGGAGGTTAGATCCTGAATAGGCAGGCACATTTTTCCTTCCTGCTGACTGCCAGCTCCGAGGAAATTTCCCATCTTTGGCATTTTTGTCAGTGCTTTGGGTAACTCCATATAAAATGGATACTAAGTAAAACCCTGGCGTTTGCTTTTCAAGGAACATTAGATATTGTGCTTGAAAGGGCCTATTAGTTCTGCTTTTCCAATTTTCAACAGAGTGACATTATGAACAATGATAGGTTTTACAGACTTACTAAAACGTCTTATTGTCCTCCTTTGACGAGCCATGCCAAGCTGCCATGTGTGGTGTCCCCAAGAGCAACGCTCTTGCCGAGCATGAGCTAGGCTTATGTGAGACATGGGCATATGGAAGAGTGAATTAGCACATCCCCGTTGTATCTGGCGAACGTGTGCAGAGGAAGGCGACCAAGATGATAGTGTCTGGAAATCAAGCCTCATGAGAAACGGTTGAGGAAGCTGCATATGTTTAGCCTGGAAAAGAGGAGACAGAGAGGAGATAGCCATCTCCATATATCTAAAGGGCTGTCACATGGAGGAAGTTGGTTTTCTCCTGATCTGGAAGGTAGGACCTGAACGAATGGATTCAAGTTACAAGAAAGGAGTTTCCACTTAAACCTCAGGAAGAACTTTCTGATAGCAAGAGCTGTTTGACAGTGGAAAGGACTCCCTCAGAAGGTGGTGGACTCTTCTTCCCTGGAGGTTTGCAAGCAGAGGTTGGATGGCCCTCTGTCATGGATGCTTTAGTTGAGATTCCTGCATTGCAGGGGGTTGGACTAGATGACCCTCCATCTCCCTTCCAACTCTGCAATTCTATGATTCTAAGAGATTCGCTGCTGTGTGTATCAGCTGGCAAGGGTGTCACGGTGAGAAGCAGAGCATCCATCAATCACAGGAATATCCATCCTTGTTAGCAGAAAGACTGTTTGCCACCTGCTCCAGCCTCCACGGAAAGCCATTCACCAAGCTATAAATGAATCCACTTCCCAGGCCCCAGTTACTGAGTTGGGTGGAATTAAATGACCTTGGACAAGATGATATTTTGATGTTGAGAAGTAAGCCCCTGTTCTTTATGCAACAGAACCCATGCTCTAAACTTGACTGACAAAAGTCAAAGCCATTCTGAAGAAGGAGTGGGGAGGGGGGTGGAGGAGGACTTTATTTTAATATTTCCTTTCCAAACCAGAGAAGCTTTCCATTCCTTTCTTCCCACTCCCTCCCCGCTTCCCAGGTAAATTGCATGACACAAATATTTATGAATGTCAGATGGTAGAATCCTATAGCATTTGCTTAGTGGATGTGCTTCTTAATGAATTCTGCTATGCACAAGGGACGGGGGCTTTAATGAATAGGTCACTGTGAATTCTCGAGATGGCTGTCACTTTGAGATATGAGAATCATTTCTCTTTAGTAGAGAAGAGCTTGGATATGTGCATATTTAGGGAGCTCCATTCCCCGGCACTTTAGAGCTTGTAGGGATGATTTGGCAGCCAAGGCAAAAGTCAAGTGAAAGTCCAGGTCACACTTTAGAAATCTTGAAAGAACAAACCAGCTTTTAAAGGGCACTCTGGGGGGCTTTGTTTTGGGACTATGTATTTCTGCCCAACGACCAGAGGACCTGTGACCAGAGCTTAGAAGAATCTTAATTTGCTAGGGAGAGAAATGTCTAGTAGTAGCTGTCACTTTGGGGGAGTAAAAAAAGCTACTCTGAGTCTTCCATCTCTTACAGCACAATCCAAATTCAAGATCTGCTTGGGATGACTGAACTAGGTGGATTTCGGGGTGTTCTGGCTGAGCCACTGCATTGCATTGCAAAATGAGAAGAATCCTGGTTCCATATAATCCTGGGGAAAAGTGACAAGTGGAGTGCTACAGGGTTCTGTCCTGGGCCCAGCTGGGGACATCTAGCTTGCCAGCAGTATATGTGGCAAGCATCTAGAGGCCTTAGTAGACCACAAACTTAATATGAGCCAACAGTGTGATGCAGCAGCAAGAAAAGCTAATGCAATTATAGGCTGCATCAACAGAAGTATGAATCAATGAAGTGTATGGTGTGAATGTGGAAAAAATAGGTATAAAAGGAGAATTCCCTGGATTCCAAGATCCAGGTTTATGGAAAGTACTCTTTGGTAAGAGAAGCACAGCAGAGATTTAAAATAACAAAATATGCAACAAAGTAAAGCATGGAAATATAGTTTGTTATACTTTTAACATATGCCCTTCAAAGTTCCCCTCTTCCCCTAGAATAGAAAAAAAGACCACAAATCTGCTAAGTTAAAAACTGATTTACTTACAAACTCTTCAAAGGTCAAGTTCATGTACATCAGTCAGAAAACAGAAGCAACAAAACTTGCTTTGGTTACAGTGGTGAAAGTTCCGAAATTATTTGCATAAGAACACAAGAATGGGTTATAGGAGCCATGCTCTCTGAGCTACTAGAAGCAGCTCAAAACCACTTCACATGTTGAGCTTCTCTGGTAAACAGAAGGAACGAAAGCTTGATTACCTAGTCCCTCCTAAGGTCAGCTAAGCCCAGCAGGGCAGCCTATGGTTCTAACCCCTTTATGCATTAATTCGGCTTAAGCATGTTGGTCATATGAGGCTGGTAATTCCACAGTGAGAACAGGATGCTGGTTATGGATTGTGCCTTTATGCTTCCACCAGCCCCACACAGCAGAATGTTTAATGACCCACCCATGTGGATATGATTTCATCATGAATGTGCTTTTCATGGGATCAGCACCCCTGAGGAAGGGGGACTCTACATGGTCATTTAAATGTTCTCCCAGCCCAGGCATCCCCAAACTTGGCCTTCCAGATGTGTTGGGACTACAATTCCCATCATCCCTGACCACTGGTCCTGTTAGCTAGGGATGATGGGGGTTGTAGTCCCAAAACATCTGGAGGGCCGAGGTTGGGGATGCCTGCTCTAGCCTTACCAAAATGCCTTGGGGTACCCTACAAATCCATTACAAGAGGGGGAGCCTCGATATTTGCTTTGCTTTTCATTTTGTGCAAATGTTCAGTGACAACTCCGGAGTTAGCAGCCTCCAAGGCTGCTAACAACGGGCAAAAAATATAAATGAATATTTTTATTTTTATTTTTAAAAAAGGCTACTGGACAAAAGCCAAAAAAGAATCAGGATAGTTTCCCTGGCAAAGTGAAAACTATTTTGAAGTCATGAGAGCAGTTTAAACTCATCTGTAATTGAATGCTGCTGGATTCAATTTTCCTAACTTATTGTGCTTTTCACAAATTATCAACGTGTCTGCTGACCGTTTCAGAGCATGAGATATTCCAGCAAAGCCACTCACATCACTTGCTACTCAAAGCTTGCTTACGAGACACTTGAACCTTGTGTAGGTGAAGGGTATTCACACAGTTCAACGAATGTGCAATCTTTGCACCTGTGTACACAAATAGTTGAGATGTTCACCTATAGAGTTATTTGCAAATAAAATTCAACGGCTTCACACAGGACTGTGTACACATTAGCCGAGCTTTGCAACTGCACAATTGTTCACAAAAACATGTGTCGAGACGTGTACATGTGCACATATGTAGAGAGAGCTTTTACCTGTATTTTGTGTAATGAACAAGCTTGTGGTCATCAGGTGTAGAAACAAATTTGTGGAAGAGCAGATTGAGACTGTATTTAATGGTCTAAAACCACTTCTATCTCTCTTTGGCTTCAGATGTGATGTACAGAAAGCCCTACCAGATACATTTTGAGGTACCAGTTTTTCCTGTGCATCAAAGTGACCCCACAGGAGGCCCAAAATTACATTGAACATTTTAATAGCACCTTCCATTCCTTCTCTCACCTCTCCCTATTTTTTTTTTTTAAAAAAACTTGCATCTCTGTTTTTAATTTTTCTCATTCCCAAACCGAAAGCTTTCTGCAATTCGGACATTTCCTGAGACCACTCACACCGAAAGGACACCTGAGTCTGTTTTAAAAGCATTGTTTGTTCTGTTCCCTTTGAACTGTAAAGCTTCTTATTTATTTCTTTATTTATTTTAAAGAAAAGTGGGGGGGGGGGAGAGAAAGAGAAAGCCGAGATAACAGTGTGAGATCAAGCTTAGGAATCACAGTTTGAAATGCCCATCCAGGTGAAGTCATGCAGAAAATGAAACATATCTGGCAGAACAAGAGTGTGGCCAGAGTGACAAGGCGATGTCAAGGAAAAGGCCAACGAGAAATGTCCACAAGACAGGAAAGGGCTCCCTGGGGTGCCTGGGAGGGGAAAGGGCAGGCAAGAGTGAGGAGAAAGAATAGTTAAAAGTTCACATCGCAAGTTGGTAACTGTAGCAGTTGCACAATCCCCAGGATAACTCCGTAGGCCTGCAGAAATGTTTATTTCTCTGCCTCCATCCTTTCTCCTTGCTTATTTCTGGAGCTATTTTCCTTGGCTGAAAAGCTGTTCATCGCTGTGGCCTGTCCACAAGACAGGAAGGAAAATCAGCAGGGCACAGGAGTAATTGGCTACATTCACACCATACAGGTGAAGCATCATGATACCACTTTGAGCAGCCATAGCTTTCCCCAAAGAATTATGGGAGCTGCAGTTTGCCAGGTGTGTTGAGAGTTGCCTGGGGTCCCACTATGCCACTCACAGAGCTGCAATTCTCAGAGTGGTTTAACAGTGAACCCCCCTTCCTAGGGAACTCTGGGAGTTTTTGCTTTGTGTAGGGATTAAGGGTCACGCGGGTGGCGCTGTGGGTTAAACCACAGAGCCTAGGACTTGCTGATCAGAAGGTCGGCGGTTCGAATCCCTGTGATGGGGTGAGCTCCCATTGCTCGGTCCCTGCTCCTGTCAACCTAGCAGTTCGAAAGCACGTCAAAGTGCAAGTAGATAAATAAGTACCGCTCCGGTGGGAAGGTAAACGGCATTTCCATGCGCTGCTCCAGTTCACCAGAAGTGGCTTAGTCATGCTGGCCACATGACCCGGAAGCTGTACGCTGGCTCCCTCGGCTAGTAAAGTGAGATGAGCACCACAACCCCAGAATTGGCCACGACTGGCCCTAATGGTCAGGGGTCCCTTTACCCTTTACTTTTAACAATTCTCAGCATGCTTATCAAACCACAGTTCCAAGGATTCTTTGGAGGAAACCACATCTGTTTAAAGTGTTGTCATGGTGCTTTAATTATATGGTGCAAATGTGGCCCCAAATCTTAGAATCATAGAATTTTAGGGACACAAAGGGGTCGTCTAGAACAATCCTTCAAAGTAGGAACCACAACTAAGGAATCACTGACAGATGGTCATCCAACATCTCTTTGAAACATCTCCCCACCTCTCTTTCCCACACCAAACTCACAATGCCTACAGTAGCAGCGTCTCACACCAAATGTAACTGACCTGTAAAAAAGACTGTGTGAACTCTGTGCACCTTTGTTATTGATGGAAATATTTCAATTAAATAACATTCAAAAAAAGAAACACGCTCCAATGAAGGAGAGATGCCTTCCATGGTAATCCAATCCCTTGCTGAATGGCTCTTTGTAGAACCTTTACTGTGAAGTGCAGCTATTGGCCATAATCTCCTGCATGAACAGGCCCTGTCTGCACCTCCTGTCCACTGCAAACAGTTGTGTGGATGTGTGACATGATCCAGATCAGCAATCGGGGGCCCAGACCCTATGCTAGCTTTCTCGGAGGTGGGCTGCTGTTGAATACTGAGAGGAGGAGGAGGAGGAGGAGGAGGAGGAGGAGGAGGAGGAGGAGGAGAAGAAGAAGAAGAAGAAGAAGAAGAAGAAGAAGAAGAGGAGGAGGAGGAGGAGGAGGAGGAGGAGGAGGAGGAATAGTTTGGATTTGATATCCCGCTTTATCACTACCCTAAGGAGTCTCAAAGCAGCTAACAATCTCCTTTCCCTTCCTCCCCCACAACAAACACTCTGTGAGGTGAGTGGGGCTGAGAGACTTCAGAAAATTGTGAATAGCCCAAAGTCACCCAGCAGCTGCATGTGGAGGAGCGGGGACGCGAACCCGGTTCACCAGATTACGAGACTACCGCTCTTAACCACTACACCACACTGGCCCAGTACATTTTACTGCTAGAGGCAAGACAGAAAATGCCCCTGATCATCTCCTCCTCCACAGACTGCCCTCCTCCATTGCCACATGCCTGCCACTCATTGGGTTTGGGGAGTTCAAGTGGAGGGCAGGCAGTGGAGGAGGTGGCAGTGAGTGGTGTGGTGCTTGGAGGCCAGATCTTCTACCCCTCCCAGCTCTCTGGTACCTGCTGCCCTGAGGCAAGTGCCTCACCTTGCCTCACTGGTGGACCAGCCCTGCTGGGAGGGATGGTAGAACAGTGAGGTTGGCACAGTGCAAGAAGGCTGGCTTAGCTGAATCAGTACAAAGGCTCTGACAGTGTGTTTGCACCAGCCTGAACCTCCTGTCCCCATCACTTGTGGTGACGCTGCAGAAACTCCTCCAAAGTGTTTTCCCCTGACAGGAGCCTGACAAGCCAAGGCCAAGATTCCGGATGGAACATCTTCTAATAGAAAGAGCCACCATGTGAAACAAAACAAGGGGCACAAAGAGCCAGTGTGTTTTCTCAAATAAAACTTCAGAAATAGAAGACTTCTTTGCAGCTTCAATTAACATATGTTGCCTTCCTTTCCTTGCATTGACACTTATAAATGAGATGAGAGGGACAGATTCTACTGAAGGGACTGCTGAAGAGAGAGGGAGAGAGAGAAAGAGACCAATCTAGGACATCTCGTTTATCTGGGTTTAATTTTTCATATTTTTTTCAAAAAAATAATCATTAAAAATGACATTGTCTTCACTTTTTTCTCTGTCTGCAGCATCTGCCGTTGTCAAGCTGTTACATTCTTTTAGTATATGAAGCTATGAAACAGGTTTTTTGTTGTTTTTGGTGGGGGGAAAATGACAGCTTGCTTTTATTTGGAGACAAATCTTAATGGAAAAGGCACACTCTCACCCCACTCCCTTTGCCTTGACACACAAATAAATACACACTTATGCACAAAGACACAATATCATCTTCCTACAGAGATCCTAGCTAGACCATGCATATAGTTCAATTGCTTTCATTGACCATTATTATTATTATTAGTTTGACTTTATTATTCCACTCCAGCAGAAAGCTACACTGAAAACTGGGGTTCCATTCTGGGTTAGAACAAAATAATAGCAGCAGCAACAACAACAACGACAAATCAAAACCATGGTTCACAGTTCTAGAAAATAACTGAGGCTCTAAAAGCAAACTTCTTGAAATTGCACTCTGAATTGTAACTCGAATCTGCTGCTTCTACTCATTAGCTCAGCGTTTAAAAAAATAATAATTCTAAATCTGTAAGATGGTCCTATTCCTACCTATTCTTTTCAATTTTGTTGTTCTGTATGGGACAATGACAATAAAGATTATCGTACCGTATGGTCATGCAAATCAGCATCTTAATTATTTGCAGTTGCTATATTTATTTTTTACCCACCCTTCACCCTAAGGTCACAGGGTGGGTTACAACAATTGAAACATAATGATAAAATAAATTTAAAATTCAGAAAAACAGGGTAGGTCTTATTTTAAGAGACCCCCAGCCCCTCTGCCCAGGGAAGAACCACACTGAGATAGATAACGGTGCAATATATTGATGAAAGCCTACCTATTATTATTTTTTTCTTCACTGCAGTTGGAGCCTGCTCTTAGGGAAGCAAGGGGTGTTGAAAGCCACTCCAGTTTCAAGTAGTGTGTTTACATATTATCCACAGTGACAAATTACCATTAAATGTCAGCTCTTTCCATTTCCTCTGAATGATCTCCTTCCGTTAGAAATCCCATTACCTGGTATGAACAGGAAGGGCCAATGGAGTGCCCCCTATGCAAATAATAATAATAATAATAATAATAATAATAATAATAATAATATTAAGAGGTGTCAAATAAATATTGGGGGGAGGAGTAAGCCCTGCCCCACAGAACTGATCACAAGATGCAGTGCGCACACACACACTATTTGAATGGCAATGCTTATTACCTTTGGGGTGGGGGCTAGCCCCCTCAAAATAATTTATGGGGGGCCGAAGGGACCTCAGCCCCTAGGAGATAGCTCTGAGGATGAGGATGCAGAAAGGAGTTAGTGTTTCACAAACCAACGGGAGCCAAATGACAATGATACTGAAAGCCATATAGAGAAGCAAACATTTGCAGTCTAAATAGTCAATATTTTCACAAATTATCATGTGAAGCTCAGGTAGGATGGGAATAACAACAACAACAACATCAACAGCAAAACATCAGTAATTTAAAACTTCCCTAAACAGGGCTGCCTTCACATGTTTTCTAAAAGTCAGGTAGTTGTTTATTTCCTTGACATCTGACGGGAGGGCGTTCCACAGGGAGGGCGCCACCACCGAGAAGGTCCTCTGTCTGGTTCCCTGTAACTTCACTTCTCGCAGTCAGGGAACCGCCAGAAGGCTCTCGGAGCTGGATAAGTTTTGATGGACAGAAAACATGGTTTGCTTCACTACTAGGATACATAAATTATATTTTCAATGTTACTTTTCCCCTAAATACCAGGGGAGTGCTATTGTGCTCAAATCCTACTTGCTGGTTTCCTTCTGTGAGAACAGGATACTGCACTAAATCTCACTAGGCTGCTTATTCTCAGGATTTACGATCATGTTCTGGAAACATGAATCTATTAAATAAAAGTTCCCACAAGTGATGAATTGTAAATATAAGGTATTATCCTCAAATCTAGACCCATTGAAATTTAATTTGTTGTTTGGTCATTTAGTCATGTCAGACTCTTCGTGACCCCATGGACCAGAGCACACCAGGCACTCCATATGCCTGTTGTCTTTGTCCATGGAGTTAGACGTAGGTTAAACATCGCCTTATTTTCAACAGGTTTATTGCAGGTATGATTGATATTGGAAACAATCCAATGTTTGTTTGTGTGAGTTCCCCACATGGATACAATCTGACACTTGAGTTTTCTTGACTCTCTCCTATGCTCATGTTCCCCAGAGTGGCTGGGGGAAACCCAGCCAGATGGGTGGGGTATAAATAATAAATTATTATTATTGTTATTATTATTATTATTTTGTTGTTGAAAAAAATCTGCTGTAATGTCATTAGATCATCAGTTAAATTCCTTGACAAAGTTTATATATTGCTGAATCATCGAAAAGCACTTTACATAAAATAGTACAAAATAGTAAAAAGAAATGCTGGTAAAACCCAAACAGCAAAACCAAGCTGAAGAGAAACTTTACCAAAATATTAACCGTATTTTTCCATCTATAAGACACCCCCATGTATAAGACACCCCTATTTTGGGGGACTCAAAATTAAGAAAATGGGGGGAGATTTCCCCTGTGTATAAGACTACCCCCCCTTTTTGAACATTATTTTTAGTAAAAAACAAAACCTAGTCTTATACACGGAAAAGTAGGGTAAATAGAACTGCAAGCTTAAAACAAATATACACAGTAAAATCGCATGCTAAATATTATATGTTAAATTTGTAAGTTTGAATAAACTCGCATGTCATAGGTTTCCTGTATGCATTACTTATTTCCTTAACTATGTGATACAGTTAGCAACCACTGTATTTAGTTCTCCCCCGAGTGTTCAGAGTGTGCCACACACATAATCTCAATAACTCTTAAAAGTGTCCTGCAACATAGAAATGCTGCCCTATCTCCATATTGCAGATGGTGCAAATCAACTAATACAGGTTTACCTAAAGTCAGCTAGCTGGTTTATGGAGGACATGAAACTCTAACTGGGAACTACTTAGGCTGTGCTCTCGGCTAGTATTCCAAATCAGGTCTATAATGGAAGAAGGCCCTTTTTTGCATAGCAATTTGGGATTCATCTTCTCAGGTTTGTTTAGCGCTGTCTATTCTGTGCAATTGCGTCTAATGAGTTAACTTCAATATATGTTAAGGAGTTGTGCCTTGGGTCATTTATGTTAACAATGTTAATGTCTTCCCTTTATCATAATTACCTTAATTAGTGTACAAGCCATTACTAAATGCCCAATTCATATATGGGAATCTTTTCAAGCTCACTTGGCTCTTAAATAAATACGAAAGACAGAGGGCCCAATCCACCTGGATGTTTTCTTGCAGAAACACCTTGAAATGAATTGGAGATGCGCTAGAACAGATTTACTCAAAATGTCTTTTTACATCCAGTTAAGGGCTATGTCTTCACCCTGCCTCCCATCTGATTTGGGGCCCGATCCAGCCCACTCAAACCCGAGATGACCCGTAGCTGACCCAAATCTGGACACCAAACTGAATTGTGAGACTTGCACAGTGTTTAATTAGGGTTTGAAACGAATGGCCAGTTCATATAAAAGATCACAAAATGAAAACTTTCCATCACCCCAGTTCTGTTGTTTGACTGAGGAGAACCAGAAGGCTGATATGAAAAGAGATAGACATTAAGATAACTTGCTCCCAGACCTTTTAAGACTCCATTAATTTGTTTAATTTATTAATTGCTTCTTAAAAGTGCTTTAACAACAAAAGCACCAGCAATTTGAAAAAAAAATAATGTACAAAAAATAATGTCAAACCTAATAAGGCTGGATAAAAATCTCCATTTGAAAAACTTATTTGGTGAAACATCTTCAATGGGTGCCAAAAATATAATAGAGACAGTAATTGTCTGATATCTAACAAGAGTGAGTTCCGAAAGTAGGTGTCACTTAAGGCCCAGTTCCAACATTGTCCAGAAGGACCTCCTGATGAAAGGTCCTCACCCGTAGAATACAGTGACTACTTGGATATAGAAGACAATTCCTTTTCGGTAGCCTGATGCCAGGTTGTATGGGACATCAGATACCAGGACCAGGAGCTTGAACTCGGCTGGGTGACTAACTGGCAGCTAGTATAAGTCTTCTGACAGAGGCCTAACAAAATGGTAATATTCTCCCCCACTATGCAGTCAAGTCATTGCATTATGCACTAGCTGCAGTTTTTTCAGGGAGTGACCTACCTCAAGGGCAGCCCCACATAGAGCACATTGCAACAATCCAATATGGAGGTTGCCAGTGGATGGACAACAGTGGTCAGGCAGTGGTAAGGCTTTCCCAGCTGCAGAAATTGCCGTAGCTGTCTTACCTGATGAAGCTGGGAAAAGTGTGCTCCTGGTCTCTGAGGTCACCTGGGGCTCTAGTGAAAGAGATGGACCGAGTAAGCATCTTGAGACTATAAAGATGCTCCAACCTTGTCTTTTAAAGGACAATGTCAGTGCTTTGGTCTGGGCCTAGGAATAAACCAGCAGCCAGTGATGTTGGTATAGCTCTGAAGTAGTATGATTCCTTAGCTCACACAATATAATCTGATGATGATGATGATGATGATGATGATGATAATAATAATAATTTATTTATTTCTACTCCGCCCATCTGGCTGGGCTTCCCCATCCACTCTGGGAGGCTACCAACAAAATATTAAAATACAGTAATGCATCAAACATTAAAAGCTTCCCTAAACAGGGCTGCCATCAGATGTCTTCTAAAAGTCTGGTAAAGTCATACTTGGGTTGAAGTAGCTTCGGGTTGAGCATTTTCGGGTTGCGCTCTGCAGTGACCTGGAAGTAACAGAGCATGTTACTTCCGGGTTTCACCACTCAGGTATGCACAGACGCTCAAAATGATGTCACACGCATGCTCGGAAGTGGCAAATCGTGACCTGTGCATGTGCAGACGTGAGGACGTGGGTTGCGTTCGCTTCAGGATGTGAATGGGGCTGGAAACGGATCCCGTTCGCATCCAGAGGTACCACTGTAGTAGTTGTTCTCTTTGACATCTGGTGGGAGGGTGCCACTACCGAGTAGGCCCTCTGCCTGGTTCTCTGTAACTTGGCTTCTCGCAGCGAGGGAACTGCCAGAAGGCCCTCGGCGCTGGACCTCAGTGTCTGGGCAGAACAATGGGGGTGGAGACGCTCCTTCAGATATACTGGACCAAGGCCGTTTAGGGCTTTAAAGGTCAGCACCAACACTTTGAATTGTGCTCGGAAATGTACTGATCATAGTATTCTAAATTATCTGAAGTTTTCATCACTCTCAGAACTGGCTTAGAAGCCCAAATAGCTTAGTTAAGCCAGACCACAGGGATCTTAAGGACAGCCTTGGTGGATGGAGCTATGTAACCTCTGGTTACAAAAGCTTCTGCTTACGAACGCTTCAGCTTACGAGCTCCGCTAACCCAGACGTAGCTGCTCCTGGTTGCAAACTTTGCCCCAGGATGTGAACAGAAATCGCGTTCCAGAGGCACATGTGCAGCAGGAGCCCCCATTAGAGAAAGCATGCCTCGGGATAAGAACGGTTTCAGCTTAAGAACGGACCTCCAGAATGAATTAAGTTTGTAACCAGAGACACATTTGTTTCAGCCTTCTCGTTGTAGCCTTGAGTGTCTCACCACTAGGGGCAGCAGAATGCGCATTTAAAAGCTTGCCATTCTAGCCCTGAAACATGTGGCACTCTGTCATCTTTGAAGTGCATTCGACATCGGAGGCCCACAGAGCTGGATCGCAGCCAAAGGAATCTTGTGACTTGAAAGAGAGCACCTCAAAGTCAAGGCAAGGAAAAAGTAGGAGCCTCCTGAAGTGCAATTAAAGCAAATACATGAATGTCATCTTTATTAAAATGGAAATTCAATTTTGAAAAGGAAAAAAAATGGGGGGGGAGGGTGAACTGAAGATTATTCACTCCTGATCCTTAACAAAATTAAAGCATCTCTAGGCGAACATGATGAGGGCATGTTTACCCTTCCCAGAGTCCCTGTATTTTTGGAAGAGGTGAATAGAGCAGTAGATAGAACTCTCATTGCAGAAGGATTTCAATGATAGGGACCCTTCCTTTACTCCATTAAGTAGATCGCAGGTCACTGTAGGTCACAGGTCATTGCTCTCACCAGCTAAGAGTGAGTGTGGTGTGAGAACCATTGTAGTGTAGTGGTTGGAGTGTCAGACACTGACCTGGGAGACCAGGGTTCATATCCCTCCTCAGCCATAAAACTCACTGGGTGACCTTGGACCAGTCACTTACTTGTAGCCCAACCTACCTCACAGGGTTGTTGCGAGGATAAAATGGGGAGCAGAACTATGTAAGCCACCTTGAGCTCCTTGGAGGAACGTTAGGATAGAAATGCAATTAATAATAATAAATGTGTGTTTTAAAGGAAGAAGGGGCTCTTTCTTGAACCAACAACTGCCCAGCAGAGATAGTCATCCTGCAGTGGTCTATTTACCTAAACACTAGTTTCTGGGAAATGCAGAAAAGCAGAGTGCTCTTGTGCTCAGCTCCTCCTTCCCAGAAGTATCATCTGGTTGACCACTGTGAGTACAGGATTCTGGGCTAGATAGGCCATTGGCTGTTCTGACATTCTGATGTTCTTAGGCAGACATTTGAAATTCCTTATTTAGGCTTTACTACCTCAGATACTGGCCATGCAAAAACAAACAAATGAACCAAAACCCACAGGCAGTGTTTGTTGTGAAGATCAAATGTTGAATAGGGATGCTGCAAATATCTATGACTTTTTGTTCCTAAAGCATAAATATGTTTCTGTAGATAAATGTCCCGATTAGGAAGCAGGGTTGAGGATTTATCACCCAGTTCACAAAAACAAATGCCTTGTGGCTTAGTTGCTCAACCTGCTACGCAAACGTCCGCCAACATCTCATGTGATCCTGCCGAATGGAGGCAATTGTTAACATGAAAGCAGAGATATTGTAGATGTAGTAGTATTTATGAATCACCCTTTCTCAAACAGAGCCCAGGGTGATGTGCAATGAAGAGTAAACATCAATAATACATCAGTGATTAAAACAGATACAAAATTAAAGCGTTCACAAAGTAGCAGTGATTCAAAACACAAATCTGCACAATGCTATTCAGGTCAACCGATGCCAGACTTTAAAAAGGAACACTTTTAGTTAATGTCTAAATTTCAATAATGGAGGCGACAGATGCAACTCCAGGGGGAAATTGTCCCAGAGTCAAGGTCCCACTATAGAGAAGTTCCTTCTATGAGTCCCTTCATCAGGAATCTTCATAACCCTGCCAATGTCTTTAAGGATTGAGTCACCTGGTACTGGACAAGACACCCCTGTAGATCCTTGGACCCAAAGCCATTTATGATTGTATAGACCACTATCAACATCTTAAATCAGACCCAGTAGTTTACAAGAAGCATGCTCAGTGCTACATTCTCCTATATTCTGCACTTGCTGTAGTTTCTGGACTGTTTTCGAGGATAGCCACACACAGAGCACATTACAGTAATCCAAACAGAAAGTTACTACAGCATGGATTGCTGATACCAGACAAACTTGGTCCAAAAGTAGTGAACTAGCTAGAGTTGGAAACAGGCACACCTTGCCAAAGAAACCACCTGGACCTCCAATGATAGCAGCACCTCAAGAAGTATCCTCCAAGCTACAAATGTCCTCCTTTAGGAGGGAGTGCTATCACATCTACAATAGGCCATCTCCCCAATTCCCAGACATGAGAACTACCTACGTTTCTCTTATCAGGATCCAGACATAGTTTCTTGGCATCTCCACCTCCACCAGCCCATCTCCACCTCGGAACACCAGTCCCACATGTCAATAACCTCTTCTGATTCAGGTGGACTAGAGAGATAGAGCTGGGCATCATCTGCATATTTCTTTATTGGGTAATAGGTAATTATGTGTAGTGCTTTCACCAGCAACATGCAAACTCTTTACCAACTATTAATTTTCCACAGTATATTATTCACATACTCTGTTCAACTGTAACACTTTGCCAGCACATGGGGAATATTTTACTATTCTCCTGCTGTCCTGGGCTTTGTGTGGTAAGAAGTTTTCCATCACTGCTTAGCAGAACACAGGTAACTGGCTTACTATATGGTTGTTACAGAGAGATAATTTGACATCTCTACATACCCATTGTTGCATTTTTCTTCAGGAACTCCAGAGCCACTGCATTTATTTATTCTGCAATTAATACTTGCCTAGTAAGGAAAAAGAATGGGGCACTAGTGGGGAGGGCTGGGGTGGGCTGACAATGAGGGGGTGAATGAAGCCAGGAATTCTTTTCTGACCTGGATTTTGAACCAAGCAGGGCTGGGATCCACAATCTTCTAAAAATATCCCCTCTTCTTTGATGTTGGTTTTTATGAGCCCCTGAAGTTCTTCTCTAACTTCAGGAAAACTTCAACAGCAACTCCACAATAAAATATCCTCTTTAGTTTCTGTCTTGGAGGAGGTATCTGAGGAATATCAAGGGAAGCAAAAGAGCTTTGATAAGGCTTAGCAGTTTTCTCAAGTTGTCACCAAGTTTTTCTGTCCCTGTAAGTGAGGCACATATGGAAGTTTCTGATTGGGAACACCAGATGAATTTCAAGAGGTAAAAGAAGAAGGGGGCATTTCACAGTGAGATTCCTTACATCCCAATAGTCCTGCAAACACACACATACACACACACACACACACACACACACACACACACACACAACTTGATTCTATTCAGTCTTCGCAATGGATTCAACATGGTTGAAATAATGGATTTTCTCTCCCCCATATAGTCCCCTAGAGCAGTGCAAAAACCAGTTATGAACAGATGAGGAACTCTCTGTAGTAGATTTTGAGGATATGCGGGCTCCACAGGAGAGGAAGGGAGTGAGAAATCCTGTAACGGAAGCAGAAAACCACAATTTTGGATGTCACTCATTGGAGCACTGGACCAAACCATTGGCCACATTCAGAAAAGGCATTCCTTTTTGTGAGTTCATAATTTCCTATGTCCAATTAATGCTGGTTTCCTAACACTAAATACATTTTGTGTGGGCATGTGGTGGTGTTTATGTCTTGTTTTTCTCTACCTCAATATAAGTAAAATAACACCAAAATAAATGAATTGCTACGAGAGCTTATCCCAGCAGCTTCGTTTTGGACCCAGGATCAACAATAAGGTCAGTGGCAGTATCCTTGTGCTATTTATTTATTAGGTTGGCATGCTCCAAGGGGCTAACAAGATCATCAATGCATAAGGGAAACAAATCAATATAAAAATGATAAGAATAAAGGTAGGAGCATTATTATAATCTGGCGGGGGGGGGATGCAGGCTGGCCTCTGAGTCTTTTCCGAGGAGTTGATGACATGGCCTCATGGGCATGAAAAAATTGAGGGAATCCATTGGCCTATCCTCCCAGGAGCAACAGCTGGTGGTGCCCAGTGACTATTGTTGCCATGATCCTGGAGTCCAGAAGCAGTCAAGAATCAGAACCAAAGCTGTGGAATCTACAACTAAGGAGCCAGAATGGATTTAGGAATGTCAACAGTTCCATCTAGCCACAGCCAGGACCCTCACAGGCCCCTTCCTCTGAGGACAGCAATGTCTCCCATAGTACACTTGTTTTGTAAAAAGTTACTATGAAAAAATAAATAGAAACAAAAGCCAAATTTCTTGGTAGCAAATCATATTTATGTAAGGAGTGGGTGTTACTGGCTTATTGTTTTCATTATTATAATATATTTTGTGTTTTTGTATTGTGACTTTATGTTTTAACTGCACCGAGACCTGCTGGTATAGGGCAGCATACAAATTTAATCAATCAATCAATGCTTCAGTGGTCCATTAGCACAGGTAGAGCACTTGGAAGGAAGCTATGGAAGGGAGGAGGAGCTCCCATCTTCAGGGCAGAGGGTTGTTCCTTTAAGAATCTAAGGGGAGAAATTCATTATTGCACTCCTATGATTGTTATGTTATCACAAGCATTTCTGCCTCCCCAATAGAACACTCTCCCTTCTCCTTCCTCTGGGCACTGTTTCAGGAATTCTCCCAAACCTCCAGGGTACATTTGCGGGAGGTGCTGGGGTCCCATGGGGAGAGGAGAGGGAGGAAAACCCATTTGTGCTAGCAGGAGCCTTTGCACTGGCTTCTATCAATGTGCCAGTCTTGTCAAATCAGGACCAAGTTTATCCACAAGAAAAAGGAGCCTGGGAAACGTAGTCAGGGGGAGCAAAGAGCCAGTGTGGTGTAGTGGTTAAGAGCAGTGGACTCGTAATCTGGTGAACTGTGTTTGATTCCCCACTCCTCCACATGCAGCTGCTGAGTGACCTTGGGCTAGTCACATTTCTCTGAAGTCTCTCAGCCTCACTCACCTCACAGAGTGTTGTGGGGGAGGAAGGGAAAGGAGATTGTGAGCCGCTTTGAGACTCCTTAGGGTAGTGATAAAGCAGGATATCAAATCCAAACTCTTCTTCTTCAAACTCTTCTAAATAGGCTTAGCCTGTTCTCAGCCTTTACTTGGAGCTATCCATGGTCCTGCAATTCCTGACCTGCCTTGCCCTGTGGAATCCCGCATCAGAGCAGAACCCAACAATAGCAAGGACAGTTACAAGTTTGCCCCTAACTCATGGTGGTTTTTGATATTTCTGCGGCCAGCAGCTTCAATAGCAAAGGAGGGAAAACATACGAGTCAGCAATATTCAATTAAACAAAGTGTCATGTTCTTAGGGCAAGCTTGAGGTGCCTTTATACCTTTAAGCACAATGGATTTCCAAATGAGCTTGACATGCCTATCAGAATTGGTCAGTTTCTCAAATCGGAGAGACAAGGCTTGCGAGGCAACACTATTAATGTCTCTGCATTTAAGTTCTACAGTCACATGCCTAGAATACATTTCTCCTTCAAAGAGCCGCACGGCTTTCAGCTCGTAATTTATCGCTGGGTATATTAGGTACACGAAGTCCTTCTGATTCACAGCCTTCTAATCGGCTATTTAGAGTTTACACCAAGCAGAAAATCAATGTATTCAAAATGTAGTAGCTCTCTTGTTAACTCCAGTCATTTGCTTAAACAGTAATGTTGAGATGATAATTGAAATATGGTCTAAACCATGCATTTTAATTTACAATAAAAATGCTTGAAATATGAGTAATTTGATTTTTTTTCCAAAGGGCATGTTTATTGCAGTCCTTTCTTTGGGATCTTAATTCCATGGTTGAATGAGATTTTAGAATAATAGTCTCTTGTATCTTCCTGAAGGAATACCAATGTGATTCACAACTGCCGCAATCTAGCATGCATTGGCGTGTGCTTAAGTCCATTGCTTTCAATCTGACTTAAGTGTGCATAAGTGCCTTGTGGATCTCTCCAAAACTTTTAAAATGTACGGTGTTCTTCAAAGATAGTCCCATAATTGTTCCTCATCTATGATCAAAGCTCCAATGGAGACAGAAGGCCTACAATGCAGAACCCACAAGTATTTTAACTGAAATTGCATGGAAGATATGTAAGGCCTACTAAAACCATCTACTACTGCCAGGAAAGGAAGACCATCTAACTTCCACCCAATCCAGCTAAACAGAACAGTGCACAGAAAGTAGAAAGCTAATGCATTTTTTAAAAAAAATGCTTAAGGTAGTGGTGTGCCAAAATTTGTCCTCTGCTTTTTTTTTGGAAAGTTGTCTTCTGTGTAAGATGCTTTGATCTTTCTCCCTCATTCCCAAGATTCTTGAGAATTCCTTTAGAATTTAAGTATGTCCCCATCTTAAACTTACATTATCATTTCAAGTTGGCGGAGAGTTGGGTGCATGTTTTCTTTCCAGGTAATATGACCCAGCAGTCTTCAGCGTCACCAGCTACCCTTGCTTCCTGATCTGAAACCCCCTCTACCACTTCACCTTGTCTTCTCTTGGTCTTTGATTTAAGTACAGAGGCACCTGGGAAAGCTGAAGACCGCAGACTACCTGTGAGATGACTTGTAGAATGGAAGAAAGACAAAGACTCTACAAACATCCCTCAGCCACCTCGAAAGGAAGGTAACTGCAACAGAACCTCTGTACTTGATGCATGAGAATTCCACACACACAACGATCTTTTCTGTTTGATAATTTTTGAATGCAATTTCTTTTCTCACAAATTGATGAAAAATGGCACCTCCCCCATATGAAGAGAAATTTTTTTTTGGGGGGGGGGGTTTGGCACAGCACTAGTGTTAGGAGACTGGCCTTTTGCTCTTGCATGGTCAACAGAAAAGAGCACCTTGCTCTATGCAATGTTGTTCATAACTTAGATTAGATAGGCTACCTTTGTTCTGTCCTTTCAAATGACATGGATGTATAACTTTTGAGTTTTGTGTCCAAATTGCACTGCCTTCCTAGAATTCCTACTCCATAATTTCAGTCATGGGATTGTTGTCCTTCACATGACGGTATACGTTTTGACTCCACAGAGTGGGAAGTGACGGAGACAGGATGTTTGTGTTACTGTGTTCCGTGAAGTGGGACTATTGTCCTTTGTTCTTTTTCTCTTTGGTGTCTGATGCTAGAGAGAGAGGGAGCCATGTTGCAGTGCTCCGTGTGTGTTTATATATAAATAAAGTAGATTAGCCAAAATGCTGAGTTGCTGGGGTTCTGTTATGCAAACAGCGCAGACTCTGCGGATCCCTAAGTGTGCCGGTGTCTGTTGGCATCAGTCGCTGTGATGTTTGGGCAGAAGAAAGCTTTTGAAGCTCCCGAACGATCAACCAGGGGGGAGAGAACATGCCAGTCGGGCATGTGTCTCTGCCAGGGTCCTACTCAAGTGTAGGACGAGCTCCTAACAGTTCACACCTCTTTGGTGCTCCACAACTACAAGTAGGTTAGCCCCAAATGTGAACCATACCTTGGCTATGGATCCCAAATTGGTACGCGTAAGTCCTGGAAATCACCATCCACACTAAACATTATTAGTGCAGACAGTGCTTTTTTTCAGGGGTTATGCAGGGGGTACGCATACCCCTAAACATTTTGTGAATCTAAGTTTGGCCTCATTGAGGGGCAGTACTTCAATATGAGTAGGAAAATCAGAATACCCCTAAACATTTTTTTAGAAAAAAAACCACTGAGTACAGAGCAGGCAAAACAAGAACAGCAAACCATACACAACTCAGCCAATTCATGTGCAGCGCAAAATATACCTGCTTCTGCATGTAGGAGCAATCAGCTAACACACCACTGAGAGGTCAAGGGAGGGCAGGCTGAATGCCAGCTGGAAAAGGAAGAGGGGGTAGGGGGAGCTGGCTTTTATTTCCTTGGCTGGGCTCTACCTACCTGCATCAATGTAAAATGCGTCCACATGCAAGCCTCTAATACTTAGCCCCGCCTTCAAATAAGTGTGGGTGGGGAAACAGTATTCTCATTCATTGGTGGTTGATAAACAGGCTTGGGAGAAATGGTTTGCTCCAAAGTGAGGCTGCCCTGGGCACTGTGAAGGTGGTTCTGCAATAGGTGAGGAGCTTCTTAGTGGAGCTAGGTAAAAAGGTCAAAGGTAAAGGACCCCATGACAGTGTGTCCCAAGCTTATGTCTTCCAGAGGTTTGCAGCATAATTCCCATCAGCCCAGCCAACATGAGCAATGGTCAGAGATTATACGAACTCTATACTGAGAGCACCAGAATGGGGTTATTTATGACTGTTCACCGTAGCCAGAGGGATGCCCAGTTAACAGAACTATGCCCTGTTTTCATTTCATGGGTTTGCTCTCCCCTGTGTTCTAGCTCAACTTCCTTCCAAACAAACCCAGAGTTTTTCTAAACCTTATTCCTAACATTTGTCACAGCTTCAATTAGTTGAATCTCTCTCTTTCCCATCCAACATGAACAGATTGCAGAAAGGTATGTGTACACCAGTAGCAGCTTCTTCTTCTTCTTCTTCTTCTTCTTCTTCTTCTTCTTCTTCTTCTTCACATTTATATCCCACCATTTTCTCCAAGGAGCTCAAGGTGGTGTACATGGTTCTCTCCCATCTCATTTAATCCGCACAACAGCCCTGTGAGGTAGGTTAGGCTCAGAGGCAGTGACTGACCCAAGGTCACCCAGGGAGCTTCATGGCAGAGTGGGGATTTGAACTCTGGTCTCCCAGCCCCGAGAGAAAGGAAGGAAATTAAGAATAAGATCAGCAGAAGATAAAGTAAAGTGCAGGTATAAATATGAAGAAGACCTGAAGAAGGGACATGGAAAAGACTTAAGAGCCTCGGATAGGAGGTCACCAGGTTGATGGACTAGATGGAAGGGATAGAAAGGACTGATAAAACCCGAGACCAGGAAGAAGAGACGATGGATGAAGATTGGAAGAAGGTTTTAAAAATTCATTTAGAAAATGATTGTAAAATTAATTAGTATTAGAAAAATGTTGGAATGAAACTATATGGCTTTAGTAGAAATGTTAAAAAGAATTGTGTATAAATAAGTTTTAAGCTTTAGGGCTTTTCATGGTAAGATAAGGTTAAAATAAATTAAGGTAATTTAATGACAGAATATAGTGAAAGATGGAAAGGATTTGCTGAGATAATTAATAACTAGAATACAAAAAAGGGAGGTGTGAGGAGGTCGATGAAACAAGTTAATGAAAGACAAAGATTTGGGAATATTGAATTTGTTTTTAATTTTTTTGTTTATTTTTGTTTTTGTTTTTGATGTATTGTGCGTTTTGTTTTTTTTGTTTTTTTGTTTTTATTGACTTGTATTGTTTAATTTCTCTTTTTGTCTACCTTTTTTCCTTTTCCTTTTTTTCTTCTTCTCTATCTCTGTAATTTTAAATTCTGAATAAATATCATTTTTTTTTTAAAAAAAACCCTCTGGTCTCCCAGGTCCTAGTCGAACACTCTAACCACTACACCAACACTGGCGCTCTCACCTAGCTAAGAGGTGTAAACAGAGGTGAATGAACTGAAAGCTGTGGCAAACTGCCCATATTCAACAATTCTGTGCAATCTTGTAGTTTAAAAATTACGGTAAATAAAATTCTGACTTCTTCTTAGCAAATTCCCATAATTTAGAGCACCCAAATTTGGCCATAAATTTGCATGGGGAGAATTTTGTTAGCACTCCTAATTGAAACCAGCCTTGATCTGCCAAACCTTCAAGGCCTCGGGGTATTACGAGACCTGGAGATGGATTCCGCCTCCCACCACCTCCAAGAATTGCCTTCAGTCTTATCAAAACTCTTGATGTGTCCCTCAAAATCCTTCTGATGTTTCTTCTCAGCAGGACCCTCCAGATTTGCCTTGAAATTTTGCTTGAGGCAAAATGCAATGGTGACTCTAATTAGGCCTTGGGCTCAGTCAGGCTACATGGAACAATTATCCATGTGTACGCGGATGATCTGAAACATTTGCTTCTAATTTTTATTCATTTTGACTTTTATGTCAGTGGCATTGCGTCGGTTTGATTTTACTGTGTCCTGGTCTTTTTTATTTCTCTAAATAATGGTTGTGCCACTTTTTCCTTGAAAGTTCAAGACACGTCACAAATAAGCATGAGAAACATCACTACTAAACAATCGGGGGGGGGGGGGGGAGGAAGGAAACCCGGCATAATAGATAGCAGCAAAGCATCATGAAAACCAAAACATGCAACGTAGAGGGGTGGATAGAGATTTAATCTTCCACAAAGGGAAGGTCATAGAAACATATGAGCTTAGGAAGGTATCTTCTAGCAATAAGACCACTCAGTCTCTCTGACTCAGTATTATCTTTCATGACTCGGAGCAGCTCTTGGAATTCGACAATCTCCCATCCTTACCAGGCAGTTAAAATGAGTGCTTCTTCACACGGTACATATTTAAAATATAGAACAGGCTCCCACAGGGTAGAACCATGGGTAGAAACCAACGTGGACAGCTTTAAAAGAGGACAAAGTTTGGTCAAATTCATGGAGGAGATGGTTGTCAATAGCTACCAGCCATGATCCAGCTTGGCCACAGGAGTAACACTTCTGAAAACTGGTTGTTTTATACCAACTTCTGTTGTTGTTGTTTTAGCATTCTATGTCTTGGTTTATTTTAGGGAGTCTGTTGGAAACTGCCTTGGGATTGTTTTGTCACGCAGGGTGCCCTATAAATTGTGTTAACAAATCAGTAACAAATTTAAGCTGCTTTGCTAGAACGATGGGCCAAACCCCTCTTGCCAGCAATTTATAAGGAATGATACCATCTTCTTCACAGAATCAGCCCCTTCCTTAGTCTTTCCTTGTTGCTGCCTTCCAAATGACAGTTTTGTGCTGTTGTCTATCTCTTTGAGAGGATGGAAGTCCTGAAATAGAGTGTTCCTTCTCCCCCCTGGTTTCCCCCCCTCCCTCTTCTTGCTGTTGGGGTCCTGGCACTCAATCTGCATAAGTCTTATCAGTAGTACACAGGAGGAGGGGGTGCATGGAGGAAATGGAGAGATTATTTGTTATGGTTCAAAGTCAGCATTCTTTTTATGCTTCACTCCTTCTCACCCCCCCAACTAAGAGAGAGAGAGAGAGAGAGATAAATAGCCAGCGAAAGGACAAGCAGTTTTGATTAGCATTTAAAATGTTGTCAATGTTTAATGAAAGCATAACCTCCAACCATCAACTTCACACAAACTGGAGGCGAGGTTGCCCCATGCATGCTAATGGGTTTGGAACGTTTTCTTGGGGCTGCCCTTTGGTGAACTTCCTTGTTGTTAATTTGTGATGTCAGTCCACATTAGAAGGTTTCAGAGGCCTAAGCTGGGAGGAAAGCATCATCGGCAGTGATCTGGAGGTACACAGGTATGGGTATTAACGAGATAGTTTTCTTTCAAAAAGCTACACTGGGTGGAATTCACCATAGCACCACAGTTTGAGATGAATATTGACAAGCTGGAACCTGGGCAGAGGAGGGGTGGCCACGCTAATGAAGGGTTTGGAAACCAAGGTTCATGAGGAATGGTTGAGGGAGTTGAGTATGTTTAGCCTGGAGAAAAGAAGACTGAGAGGTGATATGATTGTTGTTGTTTAGTCGTTTAGTTGTGTCCGACTCTTCGTGACCCCATGGACCACAGCACGCCAGGTACACCTGTCTTCCACTGCCTCCCTCAGTTTGGTCAAACTCATGTTAGTAGCTTTGAGAACACTGTCCAACCATCTCGTCCTCCGTCATCCCTTCTCCTTGTGCCCTCAATCTTTCCCAGCATCAGGGTCTTTCCCAGGTGATGTGGCCAAAGTATTGGAGCCTCAGCTTCAGGATCTGCCCTTCCAGTGAGCACTCAGGGCTGATTTCCTTCAGAATGGATAGGTTTGATCTTCTTGCAGTCCATGGGATTCTCAACAGTCTCCTCCAGCACCATAATTCAAAAGCATTATGGTCCAGCTCTCACTTCTATACATAGATCCTTCATGGATCACTGCTCCTTCATGGATCACTGCCTTGTCATGGTGAAGGGGCTTGAACAACTCAGAGAAGATATGAGCTTTGCCATGTAGGGCTACCCAAGATGGACAGGTCATAGTGGAGAGTTTTAACTAAACGTGATCCACCTGGAGCAGGAACCGACAAGCCACTCCAGTATCCCTGCCAAGAAAACTCTGTGGACAAAGACAACAGGTATATGTGGAAGTGTTAAAGTACTGCAATGATGCAAATGCTAGAATGGGAATGCAGAGGACTGAATGTAAGTTTTCAAACATCCTAAAGTCAGGCAGCTGTTTTGCAACACTAATCTGCCTTTACAGAACTGTGAATTTGGCGTGGGCAGCAAGTGTAATTGAGTCGTGAGAAATTCTGCATCATCTTTATTTCTTTTCTCCCTTTTTTTAAGAAAAGGAACCATTACCTAACCTTTTGTACAAATGCATTATCTCTCCATTTTGCTCCAGAGTTGATTTCTTCATTTAAATTTTGCCGTGAAATGTAGTATTGTTACCCTTCCAAATCCTGGATCAACATCTTGAGAGTCACCCGGGCCAGGCTCAAATTAAGTCTTCTTTTAGCCACGAGAAATCTGCCGACGCAGACGTCAAAGCACTGTGAGCTTTTATATAGTAGGTCATAACCAACAACTTCAATTCCACTTGGCGCTGCAGTTTATCACTCAGCTATAACTGTAGTATGTACAGGCACATAGGTAGATGTATATACATTCATTGAATAAATTGCCACTCTGCATAATTTGCCAGGCAGGGTTGAAATACAGACATCGGTGGCAGTGCAATTCAGCAGCTGCTTAGCAGAGCGCATCAGCATGTTTGGAAAGAAAGTATTATTTAGTATCTAATATCCTGACTGTGAACCAGAATGTAAGCTATAACTCCATTTGCACACCCTGCTCCAGGTGTAGGGGGAGGAAAGGTCCCGGAAAATACTAAGATTGTGGGGAAATCTTGGGCAATATGTCAAGCAACTAAATCCTAAACATATTTGTTTGGAAGTCCCACACTTTATAATAGAATTTGCTTTCTGGAAGAGCAATTTAGAAACCCCATGCCTAACATGCCCCCATAAAACCAAAGACAAATGGCCAGTTGAAACCTATCCTGCAAGTTCTCAAAAGTTGTGTTTTTTTCACCTGTCAGAGGCTTCTGTTTTTGTTTTTGTTTTTTGTTTACTATAGAATTTCCTTATAATTGTGGTGGGTGCAAGCTTATCTTTATAAGGTGGTTGACGGTAATGTGAGTTGCTGTTTTCCTTTTTTCCATTAAAGGTTTATCGAGAGCTCTGTGCCTTTCCTGACTGCCCAAACGTCCTGATCTGAAAAAGCCCAGGGAGAAGACCTATCTCATGCTGTTTTCTCCTAAACATAGGAGCCAAATCCTAGGGGTTGAGGGGTCAGCAAACTTTTTTCAGCAGGGGGTATGTCCACTGTCCCTCAGACCTTGTGGGGGGCCGGGCTATATTTTTTGGGGGGAAATGAACGAATTCCTGTGCCCTCCAAATAACCCAGAGATGCATTATAAATTAAAGCACACATTCTACTCATGTAAAAACACACTGATTCCTGGACCGTCCGTGGGCCGGATTTAGAATGTGATTGGGCTGGATCTACCCATGTCCTAGGGGCTGAAGGCCCCCCCATAAAATAATTGAGGGGTATGTGACCTTAACATATGAGAGTGCTGGAGGTGAAATCGTTAAACAAGTTACCCAATCAGAACCCAGGGGGGTGGAGTCAGAGGGACTATAAAAGCCGCTCTGGGAGAGGTGAAGGGAGGAGTTCGTTGGGAGTTGGGTGGTTGGTTGGAGTGGGAGTGAATTGGGATAGAGTCTGTGGGGAGGTTGAGTTAGTGTAGCGAAATAAGCTGAGCCAGGAACAGTTAGGAGCTAGGAAGACAAGTAAATATCAGAGAGGTGGTTTAGTGAGTGAGAGCAGGTAGCGGAAGTTATAGGTCTGGATAGGCACCCCATGATTGTAATTGACCGATACCGTTTATGAAACCACACACTTGTTAAACTGCAATAAATAAACAGAAGTTTATGTTCCAATTTAAACCTGACTAGACTCAGTATTGTACCAGGTAGGGCCTGGGTGGTGGCAGTGAGAAATAAAGTGGTGGCACAGGGATCAATAGACGGTGAAATGTGTGATCGCCACAGGGAACGCCTCCCAAAGTTGATGGGCATTACCATTCAAATTGTGTGCATGCACCGCATCACATGGTCGCTTACACAGGGCAAGGCTTACCTGCCCCCTTCCAAATATTTTATTCTAGTTAGTACATTGAGTGGAACACAGGAAGTCAAGGAAGCTGTTTACCATGCATCCAATATCAATCTGCCCACTAATATTGTTTTTAAGCCAAGTCATTCCCTTTTACCTCTTTAGAATCTTTCCTCACCATTTCCTTTAAAGCTTCCCTTCCCTTCCCTTCCCTTCCCTTCCCTTCCCTTCCCTTCCCTCCCCTCCCCTCCCCTCCCTCCCCTCCCCTCCCCTCTTGCCATGGGCAACTGTTCAGCCACTGTGAAAACAGCATACTGGACTAAATGGGTCTTTGGTCTGATCCAGTAGAACTTTACTTATGTTATTTATTTATTTTTAAATGAATGTAGCTTTGTAACACTTGTTGGAATTTGGTGTGTTTGTGTAATACAGTGGTATGCAGAAATAAAGAATCAGGTAAAACTGTTGGTGAAAAGAATAAAGAAACATAAGTTATATTTCTCCTGGCAAGCAAAGCCATTCTGAGTGCAAGCTTTCATGCGGCCATCATAGCATTATGGGTCTAAGAAAAGAAAAACCTAGCGCTAACTCGAACTGAACTGGAGGAAGAGGAGGAAGGAAGTGGAAACCAATCCACAGGTAGCACTCAAGAAGGAATTGGGGGGGGGGGGGAATAGGTTGCTTTTTTCTATGTTGCCTCCCACTGGTTCAAGTAACTTATTGCAAGTGTTGCTGCTTTACTCTCAACATCACTTATATGGGATTCCTTATTATGTGCAGCCCAGAGCAGTTAATCAATCAAGGCAAGTGATTAATCAACCAAACACTCTTTAATTGGTTGACATGCGAGGACAACTTGTCCATATTTGCACATACTCCACGCAGAACTGCAGCTACATTAAAGGAAGGAAGGAAGGAAGGAAATGAAAGGAATAATGTATCATAAAGGTCATGAAATTTGATCATCTCCATATTTAAGGTTACTGTAAGCATTTGGCAAATAGCAAGACTACTTTTAATCCTCTGCTTGCACTTTAGTCTCATTTAATATAAAATCTATGAAAGATTATTCCTGAGGTCGTTATCTTTAACTGTTGAGAGCATAGATCATGCCTAAGCGACTGCGGTTCACTGTGAACTCTCTGTTGAAGATCTGATATATGTTTTCCCATCTCCATCAGAGTCAAATGATATGAAGAAGAAGAAGAAGAAGAAGAAGAAGAAGAAGAAGAAGAAGAAGAAGAAGAAACTTGAATTGCAGAACAGATTCAATACTATTCTCAGTCCTTGGGTAGGCATTGAAACAATGAATGGTGGGGAGAACTCGTATATGTTTACAAAATCAACTAAAAGAAAGTTAGAATAACCCTTCTGGATTCAAAAAAACTCATCTTAGTCCAGTGTTTTGTCTTCATAGTGGCCAACCAGTTGCCCAAGGGAAGCTTACAAGTGGAACCAGAACTGGGACTCCTCTCTCAGACAAACCCCTTTCCCTTTGGGATGTGAATCACTGCTGAGATTAACTATCTCAAGCAAAAATCTCATTGCTAAACTTTTCTTGCCAACACTGAAAATCATACTCTCATTGACAGATTTGTTTCCAACCTTCTCAGCTGCATAGAATATATGTATGCTTGGTTTATTGGCAAATCATAGAATCTTAAGAGTTGGAAGGGACCACAAGTTTCAACTAGTCCAACCCTCTGCAATGCAGGAATCTCAGCTAAAGCATCCATGACAGATGACCATCCAACCTCTGTTTAAAAACCTCCAGGAAGGAGAGTCCACCACCTGTCAGAAAGTTTCTCTGAATGTTTAGTTGGAATCTCCTTTCTTGTAACTTGAAGCCATTGCCCTCCTGCCCTCCAGAGCAGAAGAAAACAAGCACATTCCCTCTTCCATGTGACAGATATTTGAAGTTGGCTTTCGTATTTCCTCTCAGTCTCCTCTTTTCCAGGCTATACATACCCAGCTCCTTCAAGCACTCCTCATAAGGCTTCATTTCCAGACCCTTAATCATCTTGGTTGCCCTCCTCTGCACATGTTCTAGCTCATCAACATCCTTCTTAAATGGTGGTGCCCAGAATTGGACACAGTATTCCAAGTGTGGTCTGACTAAGGCAGAATAGAGTGGTACTTCCCTTGATCTGGACACGAGACTTCTGTTGATGCAGCCTAGAATAGCATTAGCTTTTTTTGCTGCTGCATCACACTGTTGATTCATGTTAAACTTGTGGTCGGGAAGGAGGTGATAATGCACTTGCTTCCAACCTCCATACATTCATTGTTCTGCCTACATAAGTTCAGCATAACCAAGAGATGAGGCCCTCTGTTTTCCATATTCAGTGGCAATGTCCAATGTATCCATGTTCAAATTCAAAGGGTTTACATAACTCCAGATCGGACTGGGTGGGATGCTGCCTGGAATCCCTGGAGATCTGCTGACACTAAGTGTAGACCATATTGAACTCAATGCACCAGTAGTCTGACCATTGACTATAAATTAGCTCTCTATGTACCTATGAGTGCATCCTTTGCAAGTGAAAAATACCGGTTTCAATCCTTGGCACCTCCAGGTAGTATCTACCTCCTTGCCTGTCTGCCTTCTTTCCTACACACACACACACACACACACACACACACACCATAGCTGTCAACGTTTCCCCCCCTTTTTTTATAAGATATTTATTAAGATTTTCAGAATATTACAAGACAAAAAGAAGAAAAAAGAAAAAAGAAAAAAAACAAAGTACAAATAGTTAAAAACAATTCCTTCCTTCCATTACTTATCCTTCATTTGCTTATTTCCAGGACCTCCTCACACCTCCTTTTTTTGTATTCCAATTCAATTATTAGTTCAACAAATCCCTCCCCTCTTTATGTATCCTAATCATTAATCATAAAATATTGTAGTTTTAGATTTTAACCTATTAATAAACCATTTTTTTCATATTCCCTTATAACATTTCAACTAAAGACCACTTAGTTTCTATCCAACATCATTATAACATTCATTAATTTTGCAATATTTCTGTAAATAGTCTTTAAACTTTTTCCAATCTTCTTCCATTGACTCTTCTCCCTGGCAACGTTTTCCCTTTTTTAAAGGGAAATTCCCTTATTCCAAATAGGATTCCTCACAAGAAAAGGGAAAAGTTGACAGCTATGACACACACATACACAGAAACACAGGCCTATTGATCTTTATGGTGCTTGCTTCTGAGTAGACACACTTAGGATTGAACTGTAACAGGTAACCCGGCTGCCATGAGGTAATTGTGCTTTGGATTGCCACCTTATTGTCCTTTCATCTCTTTCTCTCTCTCTCTCTCTCTCTCTCTCTCTCTCTCTCTCTCTCTCTCTCCAGAACAAGAACATGTACAAAGTATTACAGTCCCAGTCCCCCACCCCCTATAGACCAGAATTTAGCTGCTGGGATTTTTTCCTGAACAAGCTGTCAGCCTTTTCCTATCAGCAGTGATTAAACATAAGCAAGAGTTGTGATTCATCAAGAGGCAGATAGAATCATCACAGATGTAAAGCATTCTGCGTTCCAAGGTCAGATCTGGTAGCAAGCGAGGACAACTTTATGCACCTATCTATGCAGCTGTCGGGACTTATTTATAGTAATTCATTTGCTGTTGCATTATTACAGAGGAAAAATAAAATATGTCAGCCGTTGTGCAATTATTTTCAACAATCCACAAATACATCTCTGCATATGTTTTGTGTGTGTGTGTGCAGAAGAAGAGCTGTGCTGGATCAGACCAACGGCACAGCATCCTGTTCTCACAGTGGACAATCAGATGCCAACTTGAACCCACAAGTCCGCAAGTGTACACACACATAATGCACATAATGCTAACATTTGAGCATGGTATGTAGATATTTTGAACATGTATAGTTATGTGCAGGCATTTAATGCCACACAATGCAATTAATAGGCATCAATTGCAAATAACAATAAATCATGTGAATGGCAATAATGGCATTTTTTAGAGCCCCCTCTGTGCATTTGCAATGCCACACAAAGTCTCTCAGGATTCCTTACAGCAACACAGCAAGTTAGGGCAGTATACAGTGGTACCTTGGGTTACAAACACTTTGGGTTACAAAAACTTTGGGTCACAGACTCTGCTAACCCAGAAATAGTACCTCAGGTTAAGAACTTTACCTCAGGATGAGAACAGAAATCGTGCGCCGGAGGTGCGGCGGCAGCAGGAGGCCCCATTAGCTAAAGTGGTACCTCAGGTTAAGAACGGTTTCAGGTTAAGAAAGGACCTCCGGAATGAATTAAGTTCATAACCAGAGGTACCACTGTAGTAATTAGGGAGAAAGGGCTAGTGTTAGAGACTGACAAAATTGTGGCTTGTCTACATCTACCATGTGATGCCCCCCCCCCCCACAGATATGGTCCTGAATGGGGTAACTGTGCACCTGAAGGACCAGGTGTGCAGCCTGGGAGTCATTTTGGATTCACAGCTGTCCATGGAGGTGCAGGTCAATTCTGTGTCCAGGGCAGCTGTTTACCAGCTCCATCTGGTAGGCAGGCTGAGACCCAATCTGTCTGTGGACTGTCTCACCAGAGTAGTGCATGCTCTAGTTATCTCCCGCTTGGACTACTGCAATGCGCTCTGCGTGGGGCTACCTTTGAAGGTGACTTGGAAACTACAACTAATCCAGAATGCAGCAGCTAGACTGGTGACTGGGAGTGGCTGCTGGGACCATATACCACTCCTGAGAGATCTGCATTGGCTCCTGGTACATTTCCAAGCACAATTCAAAGTGTTGGTGCTGACCTTTAAAGCCCTAAATGGCCTCGACCCAGTATACCTGAAGGAGCGTCTCCACCCCCATCGTTCTACCCGGACACTGAGGTCCAGTGCTGAGGGCCTTCTGGTGGTTCCCTCACAGCGAGAAGCGAGGTTATAGCGAACCAGGCAGAGGGCCTTCTCGGTAGTGGCACCCGCCCTGTGGAACGCCCTCCCATCAGATGTCAAGGAAATAAGCAACTATTTTACATTTAAAAGACAACTGAAGGCGGCCCTGTTTATGGAAGTTTTTAATGTTTAATGTTGTATTGTGTTTTTAAGATTTGATTGGAAATCTGCCAGATGGGCAGGGTATAAATAAATTATTATTATTATTATTATTATTATTATTATTATTATTATTATTAGGGATTTGGGTCAAGGTGGGAATTCCTCCCCAGATAATTTTTTTGACAAATTTCTGATGGCAGAAAAGCAAAAAAGAAAGAAAGAAGAAGCACCTCTTTGATTGGCAGAATTGGCACTGCTATGGGTCTTCTCGTGTGGCAGCATTTGCACTTCGGATCTCCCCGCTTGTTGATATCAGGCAGGTACCTTCATTGTTCTGCTTTTCAGTGCCGGCTGAAAACATGTTTTGCTTACACAAGCCTACCAAGCTGCTTAGAAAGTTGAAGTGATTTTTAGTCTGCTTTCATTTTGTCGCGATTTTAACTTTTCAAAAGTCTTAAATTATTGTCGTTCATTCTTCTTATTGAAAATGTTATTATTATTATGTCTTTATGACAGCCAGGTGGTGTAATAATAATAGTAGTAGTAGTAATAATAATAATAATAATAATAATAATAATAATAATAATAAATATCCCTGCCCCTCACACTCGACAATAAAACCCTCAATGATATTCTTATATACAGTGGTACCTCGGGTTAAGTACTTAATTTGTTCCGGAGGTCCGTACTTAACCTGAAACTGTTCTTAACCTGAAGCATCACTTTAGCTTATGGGGCCTCCTGCTGCTGCAGCACCGCCGGAGCCCAATTTCTGTTCTCATCCTGAAGCAAAGTTCTTAACCTGAAGCACTATTTCTGGGTTAGCAGAGTCTGTAACCTGAAGCGTGTGTAACTTGAATTGTATGTAACCCGAGGTACCACTGTATAAGCAAGCAAACAAGCAAACTTAACACTGGGAATAAAATAGATCTGGAAATTACTTCTATCAGGCTAGCCCCTGTGCTAATATCTTCTACAGGTGTCATTCTAAGCACCTAAAAAACAAAACTTGGGGAAGAAGAATTTCTGCATCCTTTCTGGTGCTTTGGCTGAGAACTTCTCACCACACAGAAACTCAGCTGTTGCCCACTCAGATGGGCACTTTTTTTAAAAAAAAAAAAAGACAAAATAAATTTATTTGGTTTTCTTTTTTAAATTTTGATGGCTGAACTGCCTAATGCTGCTTTTACTTGCTGTTGAACCACTTGGGAGCTTTTAAAAAAATAAAAATAAAATCAATGTTGTGCTTTTAACAAAAAAAAAATGTACTCTCCTTTTCATTTTTTTGTTGATCGCTCTGGAAATATTGATATGAAAAGGGATTGGTTCCTCAAATAAATAAATAAATTCACCACTAGTCCTATTAAATGCAATCTACAGAAATCTGCTGTTCTCCGGGCTCCCATATAATTATAATTAGCTTTGTTATTATTTCAGAAAAAAGGCAGGGAGTTGGTACGTTTCGAGTGGAAAGTCTAAAAAGCGAGCCCCGCATCAAAACTGCATTACCGAAGCCTCCTGCAAATGAAAGGAGCGAGAGAAAATGACAGAAACAAAGCAATATCAGACCTTCTGTCGGGCGATTCCGCTTTACTGCCTTTCGCTCTGTATTTTTCCTCATTTCACCCAAAAACGTTCCCCGAAAAGAATTATTCTTATTAATGTTCTCTTCATTTTCCGCAGGGGGCATAAAAATAACTGATGAGTGGGAGAACATAAACCTTATGGTTAGTGAGGCAGAGGTGGTAATTAGAACATGCTGTACCACGCAGTAAACAAAGCTATTATGAACGATAGAGTTCTTTATAGAGTATTTAAGGAGGGAGGGAAATAATAAACATTCCCCTGACTAGCTTAAAAGCACGATCTGTAACCCCCGTGGGAAATGAGCATTCATAGAATCAGAGAACTGTATAGTTGGAAGGGACCCCAAGGGTTATCTAGTCCAACCTGTTGCAATGAACAAATCGGAGCAAAAGGTTGCCTCGAAGATGGCCATTCAAAACCTGTTTAAAAACCTCCACTGAAGCAGAGTCTGCAACCTTCTGAGGCAGTTTATTCCACTGTCAAATGACTCTGTGGCCAATGTGGTGTAGTGGTTAAGAGCGGTGGACTCGTAATCTGGTGAACTGGGTTCGATTCCCCGCTCCGCCACATGCAATTGCTGGGTGCCCTTGGGCCAGTCACACTTCTCTGAAGTCTCTCAGCCTCACTCACCTCACAGAGTGTTTGTTGTGGGGGAGGAAGGGAAAGGAGAATGTTAGCCGCTTTGAGACTCCTTAGGGTAGTGATAAAGCGGGATATCAAATTCAAAACTCTTCTTTCTTCTTCTTCTTCTCTTACCATTAGAAAGTCCTATCTGAGACCTGCCAAGGAAAATGAAGAATATATTTATGTATGTGACAATGGCGGCAAGAATATTAATAGCACAAGGATGGAAGAATGAAGAAATACCAACAAAAGGACAGTGGCAAGAGAAATGGATGGACTATGCAGAACTGGCAAAACTGACGGACAAACTACGTGATAAGGAGAACTGTGACTTTAAAGAAGAATGGGAACCTTTTACAAAGTATCTAAAGAATCAACAAAATGAGTTGGACTCCTTGGCAGGTTTTGAATAAACATACACAAATTTATTGGTTAACATAATAGACGGATAGCTTAGAGATTTTTACATTTTTGCAATATGCAGAGAACAAAATGTGTTAATAAACCAGAAAGAGGAACTGAGGGAAGTCATAGGGGGTAGGGACGGAGGATATGTGGGGGAGGGAGGGGGGAAATGTGGGAAAATACAATTGTTGAAATAATTTGCTATGTGAAAACTGTTAATAATTCTTATTTTTTTTAAAAAAAAGTCCTTTCTGAAGTTGAGTTGGCATCTCCTTTCTTGAAATTTTAATCCTTTGAAAGGAGCACCTCTAAAGCCCTGAGTGGCTTGGGAGCCAAATATCTGCAAGAACACCTTCCCCTCATTTAAAAAACCAGCCCATGTTTTTAAATCAACAGATCAGGCCCTCTATGGTACAGGAAGTGATGCCCAGAATAGGGACTTTTCAGTGGTGGCTCCTTTTGTAGGGAGCTCTCTCCCTAGTACTGAGATGTGTCCAGACTCCTTTCTTTATACAGCTTGAGGTGGTTGATCAAGATACATCTTTTTTGGAGGAAGAAAGACCCGATTGCTGCTATTGCTAGTAGTAGCTGTCATTCCATGATTTGCTGCTGTGCATTTGAATAGACTGTGTTGTTCTTGCTGCTGCTTTGATTTAATGCATTCTTATTTACACGTTATTGTTGTAAACTGCCCTATTTATTTTAATCTAAAGAAATAAAATCTGCTTAACCTCCTCCCCTGGTCTGTTTCGTGGTCATGCTAGCACAGGGATGGGGAAACCTTGACTCTCCAGATGTTATTGAAGATGTGTCTGGAGAAAGTTGGAGGATGAATGGTGGCTAACAGATTGAGGTTGAATCCTGACAAGACAGAAGTACTGTTCTTGGGGGACAGGGAGCGGGCTGGTGTGGAGGACTCCCTGATCCTGAATGGGGTAACTGTGCCCCTGAAGGACCAGGTGCACAGCCTGGGAGTCATTTTGGACTCACAGCTGTCCATGGAGGCACAGGTTAATTCTGTGTCCAGGGCAGCTGTCTACCAGCTCCATCTGGTATGCAAGTTGAGACCCTACCTGCCCGTGGAGTGTCTCGCCAGAGTGGTGCATGCTCTAGTTATCTCCCGCTTGGACTACTGCAATGCACTGTACGTGGGGCTACCTTTGAAGGTGACTCGGAAACTGCAATTAACCCAGAATGCGGCAGCTAGACTGGTGACTGGGAGTGGCCGCCGAGACCATATAACACTGGTCCTGAAAGATCTTCATTGGCTCCCAGTATGTTTCGGAGGACAATTCAAAGTGTTGGTGCTGACCTTTAAAGCACTAAATGGCCTCGGTCTTGTATACCTGAAGGAGCGTCTCCACCCCCATCGTCCAGCCTAGATACTGAGGTCCAGCGCCAAAGGCCTTCTGGTGGTTCCCTCACTGCGAGAAGTGAGGTTACAGGGAACCAGGCAGAGGGCCTTCTCGGTAGTGGCGCCTGCCCTGTGGAATGCCCTCCCAGCAGATGTCAAGGCAATAAGCAACTATTTTACTTTTAAAAGACGACTGAAGGCGGTCCTGTTTAGGGAAGTTTTTAATGTCTGATGCTGTATTGTTTTTGATATTCGGTTGGAAGCCACCCAGAGTGGCTGGGGAAACCCAGCCAGATGGGTGGGGTATAGATAATAAATTATTATTATTATTATTATTATTATTATTATTATTATTATTCCTGGCCATTGCCCATGCTGGCTGGGAGAAGATGAGAAATGGACTCAAATCTCTGGAGGGCTACAGGTTCCCCATTCCTGTGCAAGAAGGGATGGTGATACCTGGCCTCTGTGTGTATGTGACACATGCACACACGTGATAAATCTGGAAGTAAGAGCATAGCACAGAGAAATGTGTTCTGACTGTTGCATCAATGGCTATAGTCAACTGTACTTAGGGGGTTACCCAGCCACTGAGGTGTCTGCAGGAGATAACTAGCAGTTCCCCCTACCAAATGTGAACATTGCAGAAGGTCAGGAGGGAGATAGATGACGATACGGTGATGAATGGGAAAGCAAAATTGTTCTAACAAAGCATCTGTGAGCCGCCATTTGATCGCAATGACAGACATCAATCAGAATAATAACTTCAAATATGAGAGTTTTCAATTAGTAAGAGAGCATAAATAAATGTGTCTTCTTTCCTTTTTTAAAGAAAAAAAAAGCGTAAGGGATTTGGGAAGGAGACGACACATACATAACAAAAGAGCCCGAGATGGCAGGAAGAAAAATGGACCCAGAAACAAAGAGGCAAGCAGTAAGGCAGAGTTGGAAGTAGTTCTATTGGGAGATATTCAGATAAACAGAAAGTGTTATAAATATCCACTCTCGCCCTCACTCACTCACTCTTATGCATGCACAAAAGATTTTGCAAGGAAGCCTTATGGCAGTTTGCACTGGAAAATCAAATGGAACCCCTTATAAAAAACCCTTTTTAATAGCTAGGATTTGGACTCTGATTTAATGTAAGCTTCCTGCAGAACATGTATTCAATAGGCTGAAAGGATCTCACAAGTCATGTACAGTTGTACCTCGGAAGTCGAACAGAATCTGTTCTGGAAGTCCATTTGACTTCCAAAACATTCAGAAACCAAGACACAGCTTCTGATTGGCTTCAGGAAGCTCATGCAGCCAATTGGAAGCCACGGAAGCTGCGTTGGACATTCGGGTCATAATAATAATATTTTTTTTTATTTATACCCTGCCCATCTAGCTGAGTTTCCCCAAAGAACGTTCGCAAACCGGAACACTCACTTCCAGGTTTGCGGCGTTTGGGAACCAAAATGTTCGACTCGCAAGGCGTTCGGGATCCAAGGTACGACTGTACCTTTTTCTTGTTTTCTGCCTGGTTGGCATTGCAACTCCAGAGGAATCACCCATTGCTAGCGACAAAGAGTTGCAACTGAATTTTAAACCTAAAGTGAATTTCAAAAAATGAATTTGGTAGGGATGAGTCAGTTCTGTGGCTGAGGACTTAGTACCATAAGGGGAAGGGCAGAACAGGTCGGCTCCAGTAGTGCTAACACTGGATTAATTTATGAATCTAGTGTCCCTCCAGTCTAAGGATGTGGCACTACTTTTGCTTGGAAGACTCAACGGCAGAAGACCCAGTGAGACCAGAGGCTTCCCAATTCCATCACAGCAGGAGACTAATGGACTGAGCACCTAAAATTAAGCAGCACCTTTCAGTACGACGAGGCCTAACAATTAAGATGCACCTGCTGCTGCTACTATTTCAGCCCATTCTCAGTTTATTTCTTGCACACCAATTGAGACTTGATCTAGCCTATGAGATATCTTGCTTTGCACCCATCCTGAATCCTTCCTTTCTTTTTCTCTAGCCTGCCTTGTCTTCCCCAGTATCCAGCTTCCACTTTTCCTTGTTTCACAGCCAAGCTGAGTTCTGCCTTACTTTGCCTTGTCTTGTTTTGCACCTGGCCTGTTGTCTGCCCTCCCCACAGAGCAGGACAAGCATTCTGGGTCCAGTTCTATAAACTGTGGGAACTGATTCAGTGATTCCTGCTTGCCAGGAGGTAGCACTATAACCTCCAACACAGGAAGCGGTTATATACTGAGTAAGACAATTAGTCCACCTAACTCAAGGTTGTCTACCCTAGTAGCTCTAGAGCAGCCTTTCTCAACCTGTGGGTCCCCAGATGCTGTTGGACTACAACTCCCATCACCCCTAGCTAGAGCTCAGGGATGATGGGGGTTGTAGTCCAACAACATCTGGGGACCCACAGGTTGAGAACCGCTGCTCTAGAGAACTTGAGGCATGGCTCTCTCCCAATACTATGTGGAGATACCTGAGACAGAACATGGGGCTATTGCCATGTGAAGATGTTGTCCTACTGAGCTACAAGCCTTCTTCATGCTCACTTTTGGATTCTGGAGTTGTAACACCCCCATTACCTGGATGTTTGCTAGAATAGATGTGGGAACAGGGTTATGTTCCCTGCTAATGTAAACTTCCTTTAAAAGAGTTAAAAATAATTTTAGAAATTCATGGAAGCTGACTCTCTGAGAGTGATTCCACTGGCATTTGAGATTTGTACATACTCAACTCCTCACCGAGTCCAGCAGGAACCAGACTCATCAACCAAAAACCTGACTCTGTATCACTTGACATTTTCCCTTTCAATGAAATTTAATACCAGGCTTGCAAAATCATGTAAAACATTTACATTGCTACTATAAATATATATCATACCTCTATGACTCCAGTCAACTATGACATTGAAAGCACCAAGGTTTCACCTCATGCTGAGCGAAAATATAGAAATGAAACATTTTAAAGTAAATATTTTCCATCTAAACAAACCTTGAAATGGAGCTATTTCACTTCTGACAAGATAATTAAAAACATTCATCCCCATTTTCAGGTCCTTTTAATGTTTATGTCTATATTTCCTTAATCTTCACCCCATCGCTTGCCATAAGGTGATAACAGTTTTTAAAAGCACAATTGCACTGGTTAATCAAAAGTAAAATACGTATGCTTGATATGAATTTACCATGCCAGTTCTAGCAATGTTGAATTACCTCCCTCCCATTTAGATATCTATCATTAATGCAGAAATTTATTGTGTTAATGTTACATGCCGGTGATGGGAAGTAGCAATTACACTGCTCCTGTAACAATAAGAACTGACCATTCATCACCCAAGAGAAATAGCTCCCATCAGGGTGGGGGTTTTTTTTGTTTTTCAGGTGGGGGCAGTGGAATTGTTCTCTGACAAAATAGTGACACTACTTTTTGCTTCCTCATATTCCTCACTTATGCAATGCTACCAGCAAAATAGAGGATTGTATTGTAAGTCCTCCAGTAGTTACAGAAACCTGTTAGTGGATTGGCTTAAGGGGATTCCATCCCTGAGGCTGCAAGATTGACTGCTGGACCTTCGGAAGCTGCACCTGTATCCAAAATTGGCCTCTACAAGCAGTGAAGGTACATCATTTTAGGAAGAGAGGCTTTAGGCAGAAGGCTTGCTTATAGCAAGAGACGGAGTGTGATGACCCGTGAATTCTTTTCTGTGTTCTTCGAATCCTGCAATTCCAAAGTGCTCTGCAAAAACTGCCAACCTCGTATCATCTCTGCAGAGAACTCAAAATCAAAGTCCTGCGTGTGCCTCTTGTGTTGGGACATTAGCTGCATGTGCGTGCAAGGACCATCTCGTGTCCTTCATGTGAATCTAAGGGTAAAAATTTGGTCGATGGCTTTGACTAATGCTGGCCCGGCGTTATTTGCACTTGTGGATTTTACTTTCCATCCAGTGGGGCAGTTGCCCTGTTTTATGCTAATTGTCTGTCAAATTGTCTCTCAGCTCTAGAATTTGGTTTCCCCTTGAGCAGCTCCCAATTTTATTAGTTTGACCTTATCAAGCTTCTTTTTAAGGCAGCTCTTAACGTCAGTCCAAAGTTACAACCGCCCTTCAGCCTGATTCCCACAATTACATCTCTTCTGAATTCCTCAGCATGAACCCTGTAGCTTCGGTCTGTCTTTCTCTTTCTCTCTCTTTCTCTCTGTCTCTAAATCCTTGATGTCTGTGGTGACAGAAGAGGGAGGGGTGGAGCGGGGGCTGGTGGAATGTCAACACGTCACTTTGGCATGCTTTGCCAAAGGCATCTCTGGGTTGCGTTCGTCTGACAGTGACCCAGACTGCAGGTACGTGAGCAGCTTGTTGTTCCTCCCAAACTATGAGAATGTGCTTATCTCTGGGGAAGACCCATTTTCAGCATATAAACATCTATCCTCACCTCCCTTTGTCTCTTGCTTAAAATCATCTCTTTTAAAAAAATAAATAATAATAATATTTTGCTTCAGTGTTGCTTCCGGAAATCTTCAACGTATTTGGATCTGGAGACACAGTCATGGAGAAGGAGGCCAAATGTTGCTGGGTAGTAGGAAATGTTGGTCCAATAGGGTGAATGGGGCATTGCTGCACCAATTTCAACCTGCCCTCTCACGGCGGAGAGGGCTATCAATGACTACTAGCCATCATCATCATCATCATCATCATCATCATCATCATATTTTATTTGTATCCCGCCCTCCCTGGCCAAAGCCGGGCTCAGAGCAGCTAACAACAGGTAAAAATAGCACAGCGTATATAAAATCGCTCAGTCAATTAATTAAAATGCATTCTAGAATCAATTCAGAATCAAATTAATGGCAACCATCGGGTTAGCATTCTATGAGGATTACAGAAGGAGAGAGGGGTTCAGACTGTGCCTTGGCCAAAGGCCTGGTGGAAAAGCTCCATCTTGCAGGCCCTGCAGAAAGATATCAAGTCCAGCAGGGCCCTAGTCTCTTGTGACAGAGCGTTCCACCAGATCGGGGCCACGGCCGAAAAAGCCCTGGCTCTGGTCGAGGCCAGTCTAGCCTCCCTGTGGCCCGGGAGCTCCAAGATGTTTTTTTTTTTTTTGAAGACCGTAAAGTCCTCTGTGGAACATACCAGGAGAGGCAGTCCCGTAGGTACAAGGGTCCTAGGCCGTGAAGGGCTTTAAAGGTTAAAACCAGCACCTTAAACCTGATCCTGTACTCCACCGGGAGCCAGTGCAGCTGGTATAGCAATGGGTGAATGTGATCCCACGACGAGGACCTCCACTGAAGAAGCAATACAGATGTATCTGAATACCAGTTACTGGCAACCACAGGAGGAGAGAGTTGCTCTTGCACCTGGATCCTGGCCACCGTGAGAACATGATGATGGGCCATTGGCCTGATCCAATGGTTCTTCTTATGTTCTCACCTGCCTGCCTTCTAACTTACAAGCAGTCATTGTGGTGTCATTGGCTGTCAACCCCTTAGTCACAACATCACTGTAGCAGTGCTCAGCACGGAGAAGGATGGGAAGAAAACTAGAATTTGATAGTCACACCCATTGCTCTGCCCACTTCTGCCTGTGGCCATACATACCACCAGCATGTGATCCTTGGGAACTGTGTAGCTCACTCACACCCGCCTTGCCCCAGCACTGGCAACCCATGCTATGCCACTGCTCTCAGACTGAAAAAGGTTCCTCACCTTTGGTGTTGAGAAAGGAGAAGGGCTACTGGGGGCCACAGGGCTACACACTTAGCTTTGCTCTTGACATCAGATTTCCTCCTACAAGCCACATAGCCCTGTATGCACTGATCCCTTACACATGAAGAGGAGGCGCTCCCGCATCAGATGTTCATCTTGCACAACCGCCACATGCAATGTGCAGTCCAGCTCCTTTTGTCTTCTTATCTGTCTCGGTTAGTTTTCAGTACTGGGAAAACACTATTCATTATCCCTTTATAAATATAAGCAGACGAATGACCACCCTTTGAATTCATTTTATGAGAACATTTTATGCCGTGATGTCTCTTATTAGTCATCTTCACCCAAGCAATGCACTCTGCCTCCCCTCCTTCACTCCTTTTCATCTTTACTCATGATTCACTCCTTCCAGCCTAATAAGCACACTGGTTGAGTTTTTCTCTATACATTCCCTCATCTGTTAGGTGCTTGCTGCACATTATACACAAGCACATGTGTGATGGAGTCCTGATGGGCTTAACCCTTTCCTCATTGGGCTATTTGCTGCTCCAAATCACTCACCAATGGTTCTCCAGCCATAGGAGCTAACTCCTGGGGACTGAGGCCCCCATCGCTGCCCCGCTCCACCCCACCCCTTGTCCATGGGCATTGCCATTCAAATGGTGTGCATGTGTCACATCTTGTGATTGACTATACAGGACAGGGCTTACCTGCCCTCACCCACAACATTTTAAGTTGGCACCACTGTCTCCAGCAGCTTATATAAAAGAGGGGTATGGGGAAATTAAATCAGGGACATGGCATAAGGACTAAACATCTCCTTCTACTTGCTACAGAGCAAATTGGCAGTAATCTTTAATGCAGACCAAAAAAAAGTCTCTCCCAAGTTCCGCCACTATTCTCTCATCCTCAGTTTTCCCATCTGCAACATGGGACAAAATTGACTCTACTTGCAGGGGTGTTGGGACCTTTCTGTGCCCACTTACGGGGATTTTTTTTTAAAGAAAGCATATTTGGAAGGAATGTTCACTGAGTGCAATGACTCTTGTCAGACTAAGAATGACACTGACCTCATTTGCTTCAAAATTTGCTTAAGTGATTTTTTTCCTGTGAAATATTACACGGGATGCTTTGAATGCAGACTATAAACTCCCATGGGAATCAAATATTTCTGGTTTAAGTAGGAACAATCTGACCAGGATGCCCCTGCCTTAACCAGCTGATCAGGCAATGATAGAATAATGGACAGGTGATGAAGATCCAGTCAAAGCTTAAGCAAGATATTCAGAGCACAATGTCATCACAGTGGTCCGGATCAGGCTGTGTTGAGTAGGACCCCACCAGAAGTTTCAGCACTTAACAAAACCACGGGGAGGTGGAGTACTTAAAGGGAAATTCCACCTTTCTAAGGAAGACACCTTGCCCAAGGACATTAAGAGCAGAGACAATAGTGAGTGCAATCCAAAACTCAGACTAGTAAACACAGAGCTTACTTTGCAACATGAAATATCCAGTTTCAGAGCCCTGCTAAGAATGGAGAATGTCTGCTAACATTCCTGGAAAAGGGTGAGGACAGACCCATTCCAGGTGCTGCCTGGGAAGCTGCTGGGTGCAACAAACCTATAGAGAGGTGTGAGGAACTTTTCTGGATGAGTGGACCAGATCCTTGTCCCTTCCATCCTCATGGGCCGGTTTGAATGGGCCACTGGCCAACTTTGACAGGAAAGTCTTGCCTTCCTGTCAAAGTTGGCCAATGGGGGTGAGAAGATCGTAATCAAGGAGGATTAAACCCACACCCATCAGCTTGATGGATAGGCTTTCAGTCCTGCTTTCTGCAGGGGTGGGTTGCATGCGTAATTCCCCTAATGTAACTCGCAGAGCTATTGCAAGCAGGACTGGCCCCAGCAGCAGACATCGCCTGCCCCATAAGGTGACACCACCTGATTGACTGGTGGGCAGGTTTTTTTAAAAAGGCCCCAGCAGCCAAATTGGAACCCCTCATGGCCGAGATTGGCCTATGGGTCAAAACTTCCCCACTGCTGCTAAAGGCTTCAGGCGACCTCCTATGTGTAGGGATGTGTATAGGTGCTAGGAGAGGATATATTTATTAGATGTTATCCGTCCTTCATCGTGTTTGCGAGCTCTGTACAGTGCCATCCCTTTGCAGCTTTAAAAGGGAAGCTTTGATAGGCTAGTTTTAGCCTTTTAGTTTAAGTAATCCAGTCTGCTTTAAAGCAGACCGGATTCTCCTGGTATTTCCCCTTTTCCTCCCCTTTAAAACAATCACACAGACAGTCCTGTAAAAGGTAAAAAAACCCCAAACATATACCCGCTCAGAATATTTGTTGAAAAGTAACAGATACAGCAGGGATGCGGGTGGCGCTGTGAGTTAAACCACAGAACCTAGGACTTGCCGATCAGAAGGTTGGCGGTTCGAATCCCCGCGACGGGGTGAGCTCCCATTGCTCGGTCCCTGCTCCTGCCAACCTAGCAGTTCGAAAGCATGCAGTGCAAGTAGATAAATAGATACCATTCTGGCGGGAAGGTAAATGGTTTTTCTGTGTGCTGCTCTGGTTTGCCAGAAGCAGCTTGGTCATGCTGGCCACATGACCCAGAAGCTGTATACCAGCTCCCTCGGCCAATAAAGCGAGATGAATGCCACAACCCCAGTGTCGTCCGCAACTGGACCTAACGGTCAGGAGTCCCTTTACCTTTTAACAGATACAGCAGCTTTGTTCGAGCAGGCTTAAAATGGTCATTCAGTAACAAAGACATTAGTCCAGTTTAAAATGGAGTCTGAGCTGTGGAGCTCAGACATGCAGATTGTTCTCATGTTGAGGGGGAATGAGGGGAAGAGCAAGAAGCAAACAGCTACAGGGCTTTGAGCTTCAGCTCCTCTCATGTGCCTATCTAGCAAACACATATTGTTGGTTTGACTGCATTGTAAATGCTCCACAATAGGCAAAGCCCCTTGCTGTTCAGTACTTGGCCCTCTGACTTCTGACCAAACAGCCTAGCATTGCTGCTGGACACTTTGCATGCCATCCAGGGCTCAGTTGGCTAGGCCTTCGGCTTTGAAAGGCCTGCTCTCGTTCACCTGGACTACTTTGCCTCCCAGTCCAGAACACCACGAGCTCCTCAGTATCTCAAGCTGTGTTGCATTCAACACTACAAAGAAATGAGAGCACAGAAATGCAGAACAGTAGCAGCAGTTCCATGCCTCTCTCATATAATGTCTACTTCCACCCTCATTCTTCAAGGTTATAAAGCAATTCCTTCCTGCTTAAGACTCATACCTGTCCCGCTTCTTAGCCCCGTGCTCTGAGCATGCAATTTCCTTTCCGATTTAGCTTCCTTATATCTTCTGCTGCTCATAGGGGACAATACAAAGGAAGACTTTGCTATTGACATTCATGAGCAATAGGGGCAGACATCAAGTACTTAGAATCTTGTCTAGCTCAGGTAATGTTTCCCTGCTGCTTAAAAAACAGTGGTGACTCTTGATCTTCTTAGACTCCCGTCAGCCCCACAGAAAGGGCCCGCCAAACTCCCGTCCAACAATCCTGTCTTGAAAAGAAATGTTAATAACTCATCAGAAAGTTTTATTCCAACAAATTCCCAGCTGATTGGAGAAGCAGGAAGGGAGCGAGGAGGGTATTTCGAACATGACAGTCCAATCCATTGACATTCATATTTTGCCAGTAAAGTCAAGTCATTGCAGGAAGGGAGAGGGAGGGAAAGGGAGCACAATTTGCTCTGTAATACATCGAGACAATCCTATATCTTCGACTGTATTTCGTGACAGATCTTATAAGAGATCGTAAATTACTATCTGTTGAAATATATGAATTTAATGGATTCCGTTAATACACACACCTGCAAAGGAGAGATTCGGCAAGCCAGAAGATATGATCAGTCAAACAGCTTTAATAGTTATTAATTACAGTGGCATGCTATTTGTGCCTCACCAACATCAAACATTAAAGGCTTCTTTTTTTTAATATACTTGAAGCCTGCGTGAATATAACACAGGAAACAGTCTTTTATTCCATCTGTGCAATCAATCAGCAAGTTCTGGAAGCTTTAAAATCTTCAGCTGTTTGTGAGTCCTCAAGCAAAGATTTCCTCTCCGCCAATATCAACAATATCATGGTAGGGAAGCTTAAGAAATTAGGTATTTGCATTTTCTGATAAGAATTGACCTGGCCTGCTCCTCCCAGGCCATTGGGTGGAGTGATCAAAATATCACTACCCTTTGGATTTAGCAGTACTCCAGAGGTTGCAACAAGGTTCTCAGCTCAGAAGCAAATCAATATGCGTTTAGAAATGCATGTATATATTGTTCTAGTTGATGCCTATGCCTCAAAAAATAAATAAAATGCATTTCTGAACATATATTTTTTCTTGATAAACATTCCCAGAATCTCCCAGCATTCAGTTTCATTGGGTCACCTCAGGTTGTAGCACATTTGTATAAGAATGCAAACATTCTATGATCATATGATATAAAAAATTTACAGATTTCCCTATAATCTATTAGCAGTTTACGGGGAATAGGCAGCATCACGTCAAGCTAACTAACTTCTTTATAAATCACACCATAACATAGCCATCAGAGGACAAAGGGGGAAAAATACACAGAGGGAAAACAGTATAAAACTGTGATATGATTTTAAAAGCCTTAATTGTATTCCACACTTAAGTAGCCGTCACTGAAAAGGTCCTTTCTGTCACAGACACCCACAATTCCTCACTATTTTATATTTGTTTATTTTATTTCTACCTTCATAAAAACACCCTGAGACCTGTGGGTATGGGACGGTATAAATAATAATAATAATAATAATAATAATAATAATAATAATAATTCATATCCCACTTTTCCTCTAAGGAGCTCAAGGCTTCCCCCCATCCCATCACATTGGCTCTCTCACTGGGCAGCAACATTTGGAGATTAATGAAGAAATTAAGTCTGTTCCATCCCACTGAACTCATTCCAAAGTGACACTGACTGGAAGCTGATTCCGATACTTGGCCAGATTCTTGGAGTTGTGAATTCCTTTGTCTTGTTTATGAAGTGGAATCAATGCATGAGGCATCTTCTACTGTTTAATGCATGAGAGAACATATATATATATATATGGTATAGAGTCCTGAACATACTTTGATGATGTATCTTTGTGTTCCTTCCCTTCATCGTGTAACATGTGCCTTGATGAATACTGCAAAGAAACAATCTTGATGTGACCATATTATTTATGAATGCAGCGCTGCACAAAAAAGGGAGACCTTGGAGACTAGGAAAAAAATGCATTGTGGTAGGAGAGTTTGTGGTCTGCTTCATCAGATGCATGGAGAATTATAAGCCCACTTATTACACCTGCCAGCTGAGGATGACTTCATGAATCAGCAATGGTGGACTCTTGCTACAGTTGATGTGATGGTCATTGGGATGCTACAGGGCTCCTTGCTGGTTTTGCTGCAGCAGATTAACCTGACAACCCCTCTGGAAATTTATGTGCATGTAGCTTGCTTGGCATGTACGTGGAGCATACAGGTCCCTGTCCCAGTATGCTTGCAGTCTTGAATGACCTTGTACAGCATAATCTTATACAAGCCTACCTAGAAGTTTATCCACACTGTGGTCAGTGAACCTTAAGGGATTGTGCTTTCACTGCATCCTCAAAGGCTGATAGTCAGTGGTGTATCATGGGGGGCAGGGGGCCCATGCCCCTGGGCACTGAATACTGAGGGGGTGCAACCAGGCACCCCCATGTAGGCGCCGGTTTCCATGGGGATCCCTGCCACACCCTAGCAAAGGCAGCAGAGCAGCTCAGGCCCATGGTGAGTGGGCACAGATGGAGGGGGGCAGGCAAGGGGCAACCCCAGAGTAGACTGACCAGATGCTTCTTTCTGTGGGCAATGGGGAGATTAACCTGCCAAGAGTCACGCCAGCCAGCTTGGCTGCAGCCTGGCTCTGGTGGCACTCTGGTGGCAGCTTGCCTGCCCTGGGCCCCAGCAACCCACGCTACGCTGCTGGGGATAGTAACCTCAGGCAGAAGGCAGGGGGGCATGATGGAGTGGAACTGCTGCATCCACAACCCCACTGCTCATTCTGGCTGGGACAAAAGCAGGCCTAGATCAAGCAATGAAACCGCGGTCAGCTGTGGATGGCCCTTTCAGTGGGCAGAACTGCAAGCTCCAAACCAAAAGAGTGACGGTATAGGCAGAGGCCAATGCAGCTATTTCTGCCTTTTGCCCTGAATGGCCTGACCGGCTGGGCTGCAACGGTGGCAATGGGTCTGCTGCTTCATGGATCGTGGCTTTGGATTGCAGCATTAATTTTTTTTAATGGAACTGACTGCTGTTTGAGATTGCATTGCTTTAAATCGACATGGTTTTCTAATCCTGCAATATCCTTGCATTTTTTTATTCACACACACATGGGCGTCAGTAACAGGGTCTCTTCTGTGACTCCACTGAATATGTTGGTTTTTCTCACAGCTGACAATGTGCTCCTCAGAAGACTCCTGTGCCTATAGGCACCTGCCCTCAGTGAATATCTTCATGCTGGTGCCTGCAAGTGTCTGCCTGCTGCTGCCTGTCAGCAGTGGTGGAGCACATCTAAATACATTGGGGCATGCCCCCGAAGGGGACGGTGTATGGAGTGAACCCACTGCAGCACTGACACAGGGACCAGCAAGCGCCTTTACTCAATTTCTCCCCCCCCACCAACCTCTCATTTTTGGCGTTTGTGTGTTTGTAGATGGGCTTCTCTGCCTGCCTTGTGTCGAGGTACGTGCCTGACAACTTTGGGGTTCCCCCCCAAAAAAGGTCAAGAACTCTGGGCAACTAAAATTAAGCATGATTTTTTTTTTCTTTTTTAAAAAGGGCGTCCTGGATTCCTTGAAACAAAATCTGGTAACCATATGTTAATTAGCATAATGGGAGAAGTGATTAGCACATTGTTACCTGCTTTGTGGAGTGGGCTGTGTTAGAAATGGAACTCTGTAAGTGACTTCAGATACAGGAGAATAAGGATAGCAACAGAGAAGCATTTTAAACTGCCTGGGAGGCCATCTCCTCTGTTATGTTATTTCTGCAGATGCTACCAGATTGTTATATATTGATTTGGGATGCTAGCATCGCACTGCTGCCGTGCAGTCATGGGGTGTTAAAATGTCACTATTGCTGGCTGCAGGAAATCCTATATGTTCTATAAAATCAATTCTGTTGAACAGCATGAGTTGAGCTATATAAAAAAAGAATATGCTGAACGCACGCATACACAAATTCCACCGAGAGGACAGGTGGGGATCTTGGACTCCCAGATTTTATGGCTTGTTGAAATTTTGAAAGCCTCACATCTATAGGATGAGTGTTTGGACATGAAGATCAGTTCATGCCTTCCTTCTCTTGCCTCCTCACCCTTGGGCAGTGCTAGGTTGGGTTGTCCTGGTTTCCAGGGTGCAGGGTCAAAGAAGAGTTGTGATCCAAACTGGATCTACACACATGAAAAAAGCATTACAGGAAAATATGTTCTAAAACTCATAATGGAAAGTCACATTGATGAAGGATCAAACTCTACAGCGCCACCTGCTGTTGAATGTTTATAATGCTGTTATAAATATATATGTAAGAGACACGGGTGATGCTGTGGTCTAAACCACTGAACCTCTTTGGCTTGCTGATCAGAAGGTTGGCAGTTCGAATCCCCCAAAGGGGTGAGCTCCCGTTGCTCTGTCCCAGCTCCTGCCAACCTAGCAGTTCGAAAGCACACCAGTGCAAGTAGATAAATAGGTACCACTGTGGCGGGAAGGTAAACGCCGTTTCCGTGCGCTCTGGTTTCCGTCACGGTGTTCTGTTGTGCCAGAAGCGAATTAGTCCTGCTAGCCACATGACCTGGAAAGCTGTCTGTGGACAAACACCAGCTCCCTCGGCCTGAAAGTGAGATGAGTGTCACAACCCCATAGTCACCTTTGACTGGACTTAACTGTCCAGGGGTCCTTTACCTATTACCTTACCTTTATAGCAATATAATTTCCTTAATGTAGCTGAGTTCCCAGTATGATATCAGAGACAGATTTAAGGCAGCATGACCTTTTCCTCCACACAGGGTGCAGGGACCAAGGGGTCTTTCTGCCTTCTTCCCAAAGTGTAGTAAGTGCTAGGTTTGGGGAAGGAGGTGTGAGTGTTCTGGCAGGGTACTAGAGTCCCCCTTCCCCCTTCCTCCACCCCAAAGCCTAGTTAGTGCTTGCCCAGCTTTGGGAAGGAAGACGGAGGGCTATAGGAGACAGCCAGAGCTTTGCACCTCCTTCCCAAACCCGGTGCTTTGGGTAGGAGGTTTCACAATTTGGTTTCATACAGGGTGACATATTACCAAGGTCCATACCTAGTAGTATAGTGTCAGACCAAGACCTGGGACACCAGGGTTGAAACCCCTGGATAAAACACATCCTTGAACTCCTTGGAAGAAAGGTCGTATACACAGAATCATAGGTTTGTAGAGTTGGACAGGATTCTGAGGGTCATCTAGTTCAACTCCCTGCAGTGCAGGAATCTCCACTAAAACAATACATGAACAAACTACAATACAGTGGACGCTCGGGTTGCAAATGTGATCCATGTGGGATGCACGTTCACAACCCGCAGCGTTCGCAACCCGCGTCTGCACATGCACGGGTTGTGATTTGGCACTTCTGCACATGCACAAAGCGTTATTTAGCTGGTACCTCCAGGTTTCGGCGGCCCACAACCCAAAAAAACGCAACCTGAAGAGGCTGTAAACCGAGGTATGACTGTACTTGAAAAAGCAAGCACATACATTAAAACCAGCATAAAAGAAAACAAAGGAACATATAAAGGACAACCTTATTTTTAAAAGGCAGGATTAATTACCATAAAATAAAATTAAACAGCCCACTGAGAATTCACAATAAGGTCTAACATTAAAAAATGTGAGAACAAAATCCAGTTAACAGCAGAAAATTATGCATCTCTCAAAATTATCCCGAAGACCGAGAGGAAGTTTGATAGCCATCTTCAAATATCTCAAGGGCTGACACACGGAGGATGGAGCGAGCTTGTTTTCTCCTGCTCCGGAGGGTAGGACCCAAACCAACAGAAGCAGCTGATGTCCGTCAGGGCCCCACCCTCCTAGGCAGGAATGTATAGGAATGTGTCAATCAAAGCAGGGAGTAGGAGCAGCAGCCACCTTTGTAGCTGGAGTCAGTTGCATTTCTCTGTTCCAACCAGCAAGACTCTATACATTTCCTTCTATCTGCTCCTTTTAGATGAAGATTCCAGGGAGATAATTGGGGGGTTTCCTTCATGCAAAGCAAAATACCACAGCATCCCATGCAGAATTATGCTGGAATTGCCCCACACATGGGACAAGCAGGATTGAGCCCAAATCTATTCAGATGACACTGGAATAAGCGTGCTTGTCAATTGTTTTCCATCACTGCACCCATCTCATTCTCGGGGGAATAGACTACATGACAGGCAGCCAAAGAATTTTCCTGATCCATTTTCAACAGAGACATTTCAATTTGGCCTAGGGAGTAATCATAAGGATCAAGCAATTTCTCCTATCATGAGGGAGCAGGGGGGGGGCAACAGTTGGGGGGGGGGACTAAGACAGGATTTGTAACAAAGTTCACATGGAGTTTTGACTGTACCCAAAATCTATGGGTTTTATAAGGGAGAACTGCATGCATATGACTTTAAGCTTGTATGGGGGGAAAATCAGTTTTCATTTTAAGTTCAAAAATAGAGCAAGGCAGAATATTCCACCCTGAGAAAAATTGTAGTCTTTTTTTCTTTTCTTTTTTTATATCTGTTTGGTGCTATTGGTCCATCCCCCCCCCAATTAACTCAACCCCCTTCTTCTGAAAAAAGGAGGTGGTTTGGTGGAGGTTCAATGTTCACTGCCCTTTCAAACCAGCCTTTTATAAACCCCTATGAATTTGTTTCCAAGTCAGGATCTGGTAAACATTACTGACCACACCATTTTTGGGTTGTAAGAAAGCCTGCAATATCGAGAAACTTTTCAGGATGAGGGAGAGAAAACTCTGAAAGGAAAAGGAAAGTTTGTTTGTGCTGGGGAATCTCTTCCCGGGGCATCAAGGAAGGATGTGATGGTTGCAATTTTTTTATGGCTTCGCTTTCCTCCTGCGAAAGCACTTGCATTGGCTCCAGGTGTCTTCCAACCCAAAAGACTCCTCTCAGCTGCAAGATCTTTTTACAATGGGATTAACTTTTACTATGCTGTTTGTACACTGCCTGCCTTAATGAGGCCTTGCTCACAGTAGGAGATTGTAAGCACCACTCCAGGATAGTATAAATAATAGTAAAAAATCAGCTCTTCTCTTCCAAATTTGTAGCCATAATCTACAACCTCAAAAGAGTCAATTAAACTTTTTTTTTGGGGGGAGGGGGGTAATGCAAACTTCTGGGTGCATATTATTTCAACTTCCTTAACACTTTTGAGCCATGCAAACATTTGCCTTTCATGGATCCATTAGTTAGACAGAAATGAAGGGAGGTAGAGGAGATCCTGATATTGGAAACCAGAGTTATTATGTGAAGGAATGTCTATTCTCTGAGATGTCACATTGTACAATCTCTTTACATATGGGATTCAATCCAGTTCACATTTAAAGGGGAACTTACCTAATCTGCAGTTTCCAAAAGAATTCATGAACCCAAACACAGTCATTCTTCAAAATTCACTCTTCTCTGAATTTTGCAAACCATTTTCCTGGTCAAGTATTGTTCCTACAAATGCATGTACTGGGCTAAAGTGTGCCCTAATATACATTTATCATTGCAAATAACATACAAAATGCATTATATTAGGGAAATTGCTTTGGAAAAAAGGTGTATATTACAAAATGTGCACATTAGGAGAAAAGCGTAATAAAATGCCGATGAATTTTCATAAGGATTTTATTGTTTTCCTTTTCCCAGAGCTGACTTACACATTAAATACATGAGAAACTGAGAGAAACCAAAATGAACAGAGTTGCCCACCTCTGCTATACTTTCTGTATCTCTTAGGTGGCATCAGGGGTCCGTAACATACAGGATACCCGTGAAAGCCCAGCATGAAGTCTTCTGTTGGTTATCATAAACTTCTGGCCTTGATCATATAGCTTCCTCACCTGCAGTTTCCAGGTGTAAATGTCTTATGAAAAGTCTTCCTGGCATTTCTCCATAGGCTGGACTAGATGGATTTTAGGTCTGATGTAGCAGAGTACTTCTGATATTCTTATAGAATCATGGAACTGTAGAGTTGGAAGGTGTCCCGAGGTTCAACCCATCCAACACTCTGCAATGCAGGAATCTTAGCTTAAGCATCCATGACAGATGGTCATCCAACCCCTGCTTAAAAACCCCCAATGAAGGAGAGTCCATCACCTCCAGAGGGAATCTGTTCCATTGTCTAACAGCTCTTACTGTTATAACAGTTCTTCCTGATGTTGAGTCAGAATCTTCTTTCTTGCAGCTTGACAGAATTACAAGCCTGGTAGATGAAGGGAACACAGTGGATGTAGCCTACCTTGATTTCAGCAAGGCATTTGACAAGGTGCCCCATGATATTCTTGTAAAGAAGCTGGTAAAATGCGGTCTTGACTATGCTACCACTCAGTGGATTTGTAACTGGCTGACTGACCGAACCCAAAGGGTGCTCATCAATGGTTCCTCTTCATCCTGGAGAAGAGTGACTAGTGGGGTGCCACAGGGTTCTGTCTTGGGCCCGGTCTTATTCAACATCTTTATCAACGACTTGGATGATGGACTCAAGGGCATCCTGATCAAATTTGCAGATGACACCAAACTGGAAGGAGTGGCTAACACCCCAGAGGACAGGATCACACTTCAAAACGACCTTGACAGATTAGAGAACTGGGCCAAAACAAACAAGATGAATTTTAACAGGGAGAAATGTAAAGTATTGCACTTGGGCAAAAAAAAATGAGAGGCACAAATACAAGATGGGTGACACCTGGCTTGAGAGCAGTACATGTGAAAAGGATCTAGGAGTCTTGGTTGACCACAAACTTGACATGAGCCAACAGTGTGACACGGCAGCTAAAAAAGCCAATGCAATTCTGGGCTGCATCAATAGGAGTATAGCATCTAGATCAAGGGAAGTAATAGTGCCACTGTATTCTGCTCTGGTCAGACCTCACCTGGAGTACTGTGTCCAGTTCTGGGCACCACAGTTCAAGAAGGACACTGACAAACTGGAAGGTGTCCAGAGGAGGGCAACCAAAATGGTCAAAGGCCTGGAAATGATGCCTTATGAGGAACGGCTAAGGGAGCTGGCCATGTTTAGCCTGGAGAAGAGGAGGTTAAAGGGTGATATGATAGCCATGTTCAAAGATATAAAAGGATGTCACATAGAGGAGGGAGAAAGGTTGTTTTCTGCTGCTCCAGAGAAGCGGACACGGAGCAATGGATCCAAACTGCAAGAAAGAAGATTCCACCTAAACATTAGGAAGAACTTCCTGACAGTAAGAGCTGTTTGACAGTGGAATTTGCTGCCTTGGTGGACATGCCCAAAGATTAAGGCTTTCTGGGAAATGATATATAATGAATTGAAAAAGGTATTTAAATATACCTTCTTGAAGAAACCAGAGGCCTTTCTCCTGGGCATAGTCGGCCAATTGGTGTTAAAGAGGGATAGAACTTTCTTTATGTATGCTACAACAGCAGCAAGAATTCTTATTGCAAAGTATTGGAAGACACAAGATCTACCCACCCTGGAAGAATGGCAGATGAAGCTGATGGACTATATGGAACTGGCGGAAATGACTGGCAGAATCTGAGACCAGGGAGAAGAGTTGGTGGAAGAAGATTGGAAGAAATTCAAAGATTATCTACAGAAGTATTGTAAAGTTAATGAATGTTAGAATGATGTTTGATAAAGACTAAGTGGTTCTTAGCTGAAATGTTATAAGGGAAGATGAAAAAAGGGTTTACTATGTAATATGTAAAAATCTAAAAGTACAATATCTATATGATTATTGACTAGGATATTTAAAAGAGGGGAGGGAACTGCTGAACAAAATATGTGAACTGGAATACAAAAAAGGGAGGTGCAAGGAGGTCGAGGAAAAAGTAAATGAAGGATAAGACATAGAAAGACTAATTTGTTTGTTTAACTGTTTTTATTTTGTATTTTGTATTTTTCTATTTTTATATCTTTTTTCTTTTTGTATTTGCTTTCCTTTTTCTTTTTTCGTTCATTTTTGTAATATGTTGAAACTTTAATAAATATCTTTTTTTTAAAAAAAAGACAGTGGAATTTGCTGCCAAGGAGTGTGGTGGAGTCTCCTTCTTTGGAGGTCTTTAAGCAGAGGCTTGACAACCGTATGTCAGGAGTTCTCTGATGGTGTTTCCTGCTTGGCAGGGGGTTGGACTCGATGGTCCTTGTGGTCTCTTCCAACTCTATGATTTTATGATTCTATGATTCTATGAATCCATTGGTTTTGGGTCCTTCCCCCCAGAGCAGCAAAAAAACAAGCTTGCTCCATCTTCCATGTGACAGCCCTTTAGATATTTGAAGATGGCTATCATATCTCTATCAGGTGCTCGCCCTACACTTGAGTAGGACCCTGGTAGAGACACATGCCTGACTGGCATGTTCTCTCCCTCCTGGTCATTCATTCGGGAGCTTCAAAAGCTTTCTTCTGCCCAAACATCACAGTGACCTATGCCAACAGACATCAGCACACTTAGGGATCCGTAGAGTGTTCACAGGTTGCGTAACAGACTTCAGCAACTCAGCATTTTGGCTAATCTACTTTATTTACATATAAACACACACGGAGCACTGCAACATGGCTCCCTCTCTCTCTAGCATCAGACAGCAAAGAGAAAAACAACAAAGGACAATAGTCCCACTTCACAGAACACAGTAACACAAACATCCTGTCTCTGTCACTTCCCACTCTGTGGAATGAAAACATATACCATCATGTGATAGACAAAAATCCCATGACTGCAATCACGGAGCAGGAATTCTAACAATCTCCTCTTGGTTTCTACCTTCCCGGGCTAAACATACCCAACTGCCTCAACCATTCCTCAACAGGCTTGGTTTTCAGAACCTTGATCATCTTGGTCACTCTCTCCTGCTATGTTCATAACTTCTAAAGGAGTAGTCATATTAGTCTGTTAGTCCATGTAGTTTTCTTTATCAGTGTGTGATTATGCCCCCCCCCCTCACTATAGTAGGCTCTCCCCAGTAAGGACCACCTGATGTTGACATGGCCATCTTTAGGGTGTCAGTTTAAGTGCTTATTCTACTCATAGGCATTTGAGTAGGCAGGCTTCTATAAGCTTTTAGCTGGTATCTGTCAAATGGTTATAGGTGTGCAATAAGTCTTTATGCTCATTTTTAACAGTGAAGTCTTTTAGGTGTTCATGGTCTTGTGCATTTTGTTTAATTTTTTGTGCTTGCATTTTAATCTGTATCTACTGATTTTTTATGTTATTTTGGGATTATCTTTTGTGTAAGGTTTCTGTTAAATTCAACAACACTAGTGTTTGTGATGCAGGAACGCAATGTGGAATGGACAGGGTATTAGTGATGGTTTGGGGGGGATTCCTGTCTACACTGGGTATAAATAGAATAAATAAATATGAGTGCATAATTCGGATACCAAACCCAGCTAATTATGAATTTTGGCAGCATTGCTTTAGGGAACTGAATTTTTGCCTCTTTTAGACCTTTCCTCTTGTCTATAGTAAGAGGCTGACACCTCCTTACTTTGGAGCACTCACAATGTTACCACTGGGGTTGCCGATCTTAAACAATCACCTTCTACCCCACCCCTCAAAAAGGGGTATTTAGATCTGGTATTGGCTCAGTACTCAAACACTGTTGCCCAAACAGTTATGAGAGCAGGAAAACAGGTGTTTGTATACCTGAAGCCAAAGAACATTTTTTTAAAAAAACAGGAGCCTCAGGCCATGTTTTGTTGACCATGCTAGAAGTGACAGAACTTTTAGAACCATACTATGTTTCAAAAGAGGAGAGAGATAAAGGGAAAGACTGGAAAGGGTGTAAGGAGGCTCTTGAGAGTGAAAGCAGAAACTTACAATACATCACCAACTGGAGGCGAATCAGTTGGCATTGCCTGATTACCCCTTTTGACTTCTCATTGCAAAGACTCACAATTCTTGGTGTTCCATCCCCCCCCCTTGTTTCCGAAGTTCAGTACTCTCTAGGGCTGTGCACCAGATACATCCAATTTGTATCCAACCCAATTTGAGCATATTTGGAGGGACTCCGGCACCAGTCGGGTTGAGTTCAGCCAGCCACAGATTGCTACCGGCCAGGTTGCATGGCCCAGAGTGCCCCATGGTTGTCAGGTGGTGGCAGGCCACACAGGAAGCAGAGGCAGGCAGGGAAACAATACCTCCCTTCTCCCAGAAGGGCTGTTTCCTCTGCTCAGGAGCTGTTGAGCTGAGGGGTGACCCTGCAAACTGTGAGTAATGCTCTGCAAGTAGCCTCTGGTTGGCCAATGTGAGAACAGAATGTTGGACTAGATGGGCCACTACCCAGATCCAGCAGACCAGTCCTATGTTCTCAGCAGCAGAAGAAGAAGAGTTTGGATTTGATATCCCGCCTTTCACTCCCTTTAAGGAGTCTCAAAGCGGCTAACATTCTCCTTTCCCTTCCTCCCCCACAACAAACACTCTGTGAGGTGAGTGGGGCTGAGAGACTTCAAAGAACTGTGACTGGCCCAAAGTCACCCAGCAGCTGCATGTGGAGGAGTGGAGACGCGAACCCGGTTCCCCAGATTACGAGACTACCGCTCTTAACCACTACACTACACTGGCTCTCAGTGAAGAAAACTGAGCTTCTATCCCATCAAACGTGCACTTTTGTATATACAGTAAAGAGGAACTGTTTTAACGGCGCACGTTTTCTATATCCCAAGCCACACACAAACATTTATCTAGACATACATAGACTGAAATGACACGGCGTCGAGTGTTTGCTCATTACCTCCTTTCCTCCTTGTTGTGTATGCGTGACTGTGTGTGTATGTGTGTATGAATATATATATATATATATATATATATATATCCCTGCAAAGAGGACTTCCGTCCCTGTCGTGATTGATTGCCAGCAAACTGCCACTGACAATTCCTGTTGGCGGGTGAGAGACATCGACTCGTTTATCTTTATATCATATCTGCTGCAAATTAAACGGAAAACGTAGAGTTTGCGCACACTAAAATGGTTACACTGCCGAGCAATGTGCCTATAAAACAGCATGCTAACAAGCGTGGCATGATGAATGGAGTGTAATAAGCCACCATAATTTCAAGTTCTCCCACAAGGAAAACGATAAGGCTGTCACCTGTTGAGCTATATTTGGGGATAATGCAGAGGCATCTCTGAGGAGGACTGAAGTCACCCAGACAAGACAGGTTAACACACTTATTATTTTTTGTTTTGGAAAGGAGATCGGAGGATATATAAAACCAAGCCATTTCCTTAGTCCACTTGTCTGACTGCTGGGCTCTCTAGGCATGGAGGAGAAATTCAGCTTCTTTTTCTATTTAAATTTTGACCTACCTAAGAACATAATAATAATAAGAAAAAGCAGAGACATCACCTTGTTGACAAATATCCTATAGTTAAAGTTATGGTTTTCCCAGTAGTGATGTATGGGAGTAAGAACTGGACCACAAAGAAGGCTGATGGCCAGAGAATTAATGCTTTTGAATTGTGGTGCTGGAGGAGACTCTTGAGAGTCCCATGGACTGCAAAAAATTCAAACGTATCCATTCTGAAGAAAATCAGCCCTGTGTGCTCACTGGAAGGACAGATCCTGAAGCTGAAGCTCCAAGACTTTGGCCACCTCATGAGAAGAGAAAACTCCTTGGAAAAGCCCCTGATGTTGGGAAAGATTGAGGGCACAAGGAGAAGGGGACGACAGAGGACGAGATGGCTGGACAGTGTTCTCCAAGCTACTAACATGAGTTGGACCAAACTGCGGGAGGCAGTGGAAGACAGGAGTGTCTGGTGTGCTCTGGTCCATGGGGTCACAAAGAGTCAGACACGACTAAACGATTAAACAACAACAAGGAACATAAGAAGAGCCTGTTGGATCAGGTCAACGGGCCCATCTAGTCCAGTTTCCACTGAGTCTCACCATGTTCTCCAGACCTTTCATAGATGCTTTTAACAGCTGTACACTGTGGTACATAGCACCTCTCCAAACATCTGGTCAACACATTGACTTTGGAAACAGAAATATATCCATCAAAATACAGCAATATGGGGGTCATGATATCAACCAGAGCCAACCCTGCAGAAGTAAGCAAAAGGATATGAGGAACTGTATCTGCAAATGCCTTGAAACTTGTCAGAGCAGAATACTGAGGGCTCACCCTTAACACCTCAACAGGTCAACTCAGGATTAGCTCGGAGGCAGTGCCAGATTTATGTACAGTATAAGCTAAACAAGCTGTAGCTTAGGGCCCCACTCTCTTAGGACCTCCCCAAAAAATTAAAGGAAAAAAACCCTGGATGTACATTTCCAAAATATAAGATAAAAAAACAAATAAATTGGTTTTAGATACCTATTAGGTCCATAAATTACCATATAGCATATATCCAACACAAAAAACAGCTGTTGTTGACAAAGGGCAGCTGGACATATAAAGGGCCCCATTACCTTCAGTAGCTTAGAGCCTCATCAAACCTAAATCAGGCCCTGGTCAAAAGTGAGGATGATCTGGTGGCAAGGAGAAAGAGAGGAGAAAGAGATGGGTGAGCAGCCTGCATGCTTCCCCTTCTTCCCCCCCTCCAGACCACATGTGTAATCAAAGCTTTAAACTGAAAGTAAACTTGATGTCAGAAGGGTGAAGTGGAGAAGACACATTGCCCCTCGCCTCCTCACAGCCTCATGACTGGGCAAGGACCCAAAACAGTTGAATCTGAGTTGGACCCAGATCATTCCCAGGTCAGATGGCAGCTTCTGTGACGTGCCAGGTTGGGCCATGATTTTGATGGGGGCGGGGAGGGGAGAATCCAGGCACAGCCAAGTACAAACCCCTTACCACTTGGGACAGCTCTGGTGAACAGCTCTGCCTAGACGCAATGCTGATGGAAAAATACAATCCTGAGCAGCTGTTTCATACCCTTGTGGATGCAATGATATATGACTACAACCTGATTAGTTTGAACGAATTTCCAGTGCATGATTGTTAAAATGCTAGTTTCCTCTGAAGAAGAACCGAGGAAGAAAGTTTGTCCACCCCATCTGAGAAATGTGGCCCTCAAAAATTCTCTATGGCCCTTTGGACTCTCCCCAAGCCACATCTACTTTTCTTCAGGACACATCCATCACCAGCCTTGTTTCATCCCTTCCTTGAATGCTTTTTTGCCTGGCTGGACTTTGCCCTTGAACTCTCATTTACTGCGTGTGTGTGTATAAGTTTTTCTACTGTTCATAAGTAAAAAATTTCTATTTGTTGCTTTGGCCAGTTTTGCCTACCACTGCCATGTGGCCCCTGAAAGAAATGTGGGGCCCCAGACCCCAAATCCTATTTTTTCTAGATTCAGCTGCTTGCATAACTCTGCTCCCCCCCCCCAAGACCTGTGACAACAACCCCCCCCCAAAAAAAACCAGTAAAGCAGAAAGCAACTTAGTTTAAGAAGGAAAACTTGAAGGGGGGGTGGAGATAGAGAGAGAGCGTGTTGGATCATGTTCTACTGCAAAATTCTCCCCTCATCTTCTCTCTCTGCTCTTTCTCAATTAGTTCACTGCAACTTTTGAGCCAGTTTCGAACGTCTCCTGATAAAGTCAATGACAAAGCATGCTGTTGAAACAACTGACAGGCCAACAATTACAGCCCCTGTCGCCTTTGTTTAAGCTGCAGTTTACTTATGAGCAATTGAGTCTCATTATTTCTGCCAAATTATATTCTACTGCAGCCATCAAGAAAAGAAACAAACAAACCTTTTTGTTGCTCTTGCTCTTATATGCCCATGTAGCCTTCCACACACACACACACACACACACACACACACACACACACACTGTGAGAGTTTCTCTAGAAACCTCTGAGTTTCTTTCTAATTTGGCTCTAGGGGGTACATTTTTCCAGGAAATCAGAAATGTTTCTCGCAGACAGAAAGATCTGGCCAAATAACAGGCTATAAAAGGAATATTGCAAAGGCCAGCTAGAACTGATGTGTGTGTCTGTACAAAGGGTACTGGTCCTTATGGAGAGGTGGTGGTTCTTATCTTACCTCCCGTCACCTCCATCACTTACCAGCAAGGAGAGCAGCAGGGCAAAGGGGGCAGGTCAGGAGAGTGGAAAAGCAGCAGCAGGAATGCTGGATTGTTGACAATGGGTGGCAGCATGTCTCAAGGGCTAAGGGCAAGAGTCAATCCCTACCCTAGCTGCTGTTGCCACCAGGATTGAACCTCGAGTCTTTTGCATACAAAGCAGATGTTCTGTCAGCGAGCAATGACCCTCTTTCATGGCGGACTGCCCTGCTGTCAGTTGCAGGGAACCAGGCAGAGGGCCTTCTCGGTAGTGGCACCCGCCCTGTGGAATGCCCTCCCACCAGATGTCAAAGAGAACAACAACTACCAGACTTTTAGAAGACATCTGAAGGCAGCCCTGCTTAGGGGAGCTTTTAATGTTTGATGCATTACTGTATTTTAATATTTTGTTGAAAGCCGCCCAGAGTGGCTGGGGAAGCGCAGCCAGATGGGCGGGGTATAAATAATAAATTATTACTACTACTTATTATTATTATTATTACTGAAGAAGAAAGACTTAGAGGAGGCTTCTTTCCCAAGGCGTTAATGCTTAGACCATGGTGAGCCCTATGTGAATTGCTGGCTCAAGGCACTTCAGGCAATACACATGGTTATTCCTGCAACAAAGGTGCTCTAACTGCCACACCTCAATTGCTTCTCAGCCTTTTGACTAAGATCAAGTGCAGTAACTGCCATACTCAGACATTGATCTGACACAACCACACCCCTGTGCGGTTATATAGGAATGAAGTGGGATCATTGTAGGACAGTGAGCATTTCTGCAATCTCTTGCTATGCCTAGAAGGCAGAAGCTTCTCTTCCTTTCTCTTTTGGCTCATGCTGGACCTGGGTGTTGGGGAGGTGGCCAGAACCAGTGACACTCCCATTATCTGATGGTGCTGGAGTGGACACCACACCACACACGGTGGACATATCAGAGAGATGCTCTGCCAAGCATGGAGAGGAAGGTGGAGGTGCAAGGGAGACAAAACTCATGGCTGTCATCGCAGGGACAGTTGATATGAGAGAGCATGTTGAGTTAGCTCCCCCACACCTTGATCCCTGCTAGTAGACCCCCTCTGCAGGGCTGCAGAGACCCTCACATCCTACTGGAGACCCCCCTGGGTCCTCGACCAATCCTTCACCTGCATTGCCTTGACTCAACAAGCCCATGACAGATAAACAGTGGAGTAGCATGTGGGGGAGAGGGCAGAGAGGAAGTTGCCCTGGGTGCAAAATTGTTAGGGGTGCAAAATTTCAGCACCCGGTACTACCTCAATACATCTGTGTGCTTCCATCGCTGGAAGCACACAGCTTCTCCATGCAAACCAGGAAGTGTCCTCTCCAGACTTCTCTCTGTGGCTGTGATCTCCTTCCTTCCTTCCTTCCTTCCTTCCTTCCTTCCTTCCTTCCCACCCCTCTGTGCAGCCCCGGGCACTGGCAACCCACGCTAGGCCACTGACAGATGCAAAGTGTTTCTCAAAACTGGGGTGGGGATTCAGCACAATGCTACCTTGCACACACAGCCCCAGGTGATGTAGCTACTTTAGCAGCCGTTTCAAACAACCTGCTTTAGTTCAGGATGAATCGCTGGTCCCGAGTTTCCTTCCTGTTCTTTAAAAGTGGCATATTTAACATCTGCCTAGACAGCCAGAAGAGATTTCAGTGCAATGCCGTGTCTGCCAAAATACGTAATGGCAACACGGTACATTGCTCTATCTACATTTTAATGGGGAAACAGAGAATCATGTTTGATGTTTCCATTAGCTTAAGAAACTGGCGGTGACTTCTCGTAAACAAGGCAAACCCTGGCAATGTACTTCCCCTTCCCCTCTTCTGTCTTCCAAGCAGGTAATTCATTGATACAACTGGGGTTGGGTAAAAGCAGTTTGGATAAAATAAGAACTGACCTAGATATGTACTATAAATACAAACCCAAAGTAGAAGGTTTCTTCTTGTTGTTGTTGCTTTAAAGTGCAGGTTTGAAAACAAATACAATTTTCACTTGAAGGAGCAAAATGATAGAAAGAAAGAATTAAAAGTCAACATTCCTGGTAGGGTTGGGGAGGATTCCAGACCTCTCTGTGTTTTGAAGAAATGTTCCTATTTCACGCCACCTCACCCTGGACCCATATAGTGTGGAATGTGAAACACGGAGCAGTCAAGTACAACATCCCTAGAGTGGACATAAAAAGGGGATGTCTGGACCAGCCTGTCAGAACTTCCTGTTTCCTCCTAGGCTGGGACAGACTTCCTCTATGTGTGACAAGAGGTAGACGTGGCCTCACCTGTGCAGTTAACAAAAGCATAGGATTGGCCACCATCTCATTCTCTCTGACTACATTCGTCGAAGAAGCAACATCTGCTTAGCCTAAGATGCTCTCTTGGCTTTCAGCTTTCAGTCAAGAGAGGACAAAGGAGCTGTCTCCTTATGGGATAGTTTCAAGGTATATTACTTTTGTAACTTAAGTCTGCCTTCTGGGATCCATCTGTGAACAGAATGTGAGTGAGTAAACTCTTTTTATACTTTTATAGAAGACTGTGTCATGTCTATTTCTTTTATGAGGGACTAAAGAGGAAATTATTTTAGAGGCTTTAGCGAGCCTGAGCAAACGCATCCGCTGTGCAAGTTTAAAAAGGGGAATGTTACTCTGCTAAATTGTAGAATTTGTTAACACAAGTTGGAAAGGATATAATCAAGCAATATATCCTCTCTTGCATCCCTGAACATTCCCACATATAGGAACTGGAACACCGGCCTGTGGTTTAAGGTGCATAATCCATGAAATGAACCGTACAAGAATCCATACTGTGTTTGCAAGTTAGTCTGAGGGTTGTTATCTTTGTCCTTTGGCATTTTACAGATATGTGCAAGAAATATTTTAACTGTGGTTCCTGCATTGCAGGGGGTTGGATTAGATGACCATGGTGGGGTCCCTCCCAACCTTAACATTCTAGGATTCTATGAAAGAGGGTTGTACAGTTCTGACGTGTGGGAATAGGGCTCTCCTAACGCCACACAGCACCTTTAACAAACTATAGTTCCTAGGATTCTTTTGGTACAATACATGACTGTTTACAGTGTTATGATGCTGCTTTTAATGTATAGTGCAGATGCAGCCTGAAAATATGCTCAAATTGTGTGCACTTGTGCGTTCAACAGAAATATAACAACATATCCTTCCCCCTGTTCATTCACTCACTTCATTGATGAAATCTAAGCCTCTTTCAGTATTAAAGAATATTTTCCCTCAAGGTTTACCCAGCAGCAAATTTTAAAAGACATGGAAATCATAGCAAAAATCCACAATCTATTCCTTGCCTTCCTTTTAAGAGGCAACTATCAAATCGTAGAAACCCAAGAGTTTGCATAAAGATCCAGACCTACTGAGGGAGGAAGGGAATGTTTCTGTTGGTTTGTAACTTCCATAAGAATCTGATTCACAAAATAAAAAGGGAATATATATATATATATGTATATAATCATTATATAGTTTCGACATCCCCCTTTCCCCAAGCTTTTATCTAATGTGCTTTGATCAAGTCTTAGCTACAGGGAATTTTGGCAAGCTCTTTTTTCTAACTCCCCATTCTCCTTTGCGAATCAAAGTGAAGGGGTTCTCATGTTGTCAAGCACTAATGTCTGACAAAATCAAGCACAATATTGACAAGGTTTTGGTTGACCCCGGCTCTCTTTAAAGTTCCCTTGCAATATTCTCATGCGTTGTTTAGAGGGGGTCTTCTCTATCCATTTTTGAACTCTGCGTCTTCTTTTGAAATTTAAAGATGACATCGTTAATGAACTCTTTCCCACCCCATTGATTCTCCAGCAACCTTGCTTAATATTAGTTTGTGGACAAGGACTCAGATGACAATATTTACACCAGGAGCTGGTCTGGACGAAGGGCCACTTATTAAACATAGCTATTGTTTCAGGTGTGAACTACCAAATAGCCAAAAACCTTCAGCTATAAGAGCAGCTAGTCCCTAGTGGGGCTAGGAGAGCAATTCTGCCTCTCTCCAGCCCCAGCACCACCTGAAGGTGAGTAGTGTGGCCTTCTCACATCAGACCCTTGGGACCCCCAGACTCCAAGTGGATGAAGCAAGTTGGCTCCAAATTGGCTCATATCATGCCCCTGGGTGTCTAAACTGTCCTAAACTCATTCCCTTCCTGGACCTTCAGGACAAGGTTACCAATTAAACCAGGGGTCAGCAACCTAAGGCCCATGGGCCACAAGCAGCCCATGGGAGTCATTTAACTGGCCCATAGACCCCCGCCACCTGCTCGGGGACTCCCTCCGCTTGCTTGGTCGGCTCCTGTGTGCCGCGCTAAACCGGTGCAGAGCAGAGCGGGGACCACCTTCCACAATGTTGGCCGGCTTCCCATTGGCTGTGCACGCTTCCCCCGCACTGGAAGGAGCACCGGAAATAGCATTTGTGCATGCGAGTCTGAGCACACACACATTCTGGTCCATCGTGGTGTTTGTGGGACCGTGAACCGGCCCAAGCCACAAAACTTTGCCGGCCCCTGAATTGAACCATTTGAATCAATTAAGATAGTCCGCTAAGGTGGTGGTGCCATGGGAAAGAACCTTCTTTGTGGCTGCTTCCATATTGCGGGATTCCCTCCTGAGAGAGGTTAGACGGGCTCCCTCTTTGCTGTTCTCCTGCTAGCAGGATCCTGTTCCTGATCTGCCAGGGCAAACTGTAGTTTAACTGATGGTTCTAAATGGAATTTGTGTTTTGATTACTGCTTTTCACTAGTTTGTGTTTATTATTTGTACTAACTGGGATTCTGAGGTTGGTGGGACCAGAGTTGTTCACCCAAGGGTCTGAGCACCCAGGTAGGTTTGTATAGGAAGAATTGATCTTTCAGAAGTCTTGAGCCCAAGCTGTATAGGGCTTAATAGGTCATAGATAACCCTTTGAATTCTGTCCAGAAATGGACTGGTAGCCAGTAGCTTTAACAAGGGAGTAACAATACTAGAGTGGAGTGGGACGTGGGTGGCGCTGTGGTCTAAACCACAGAGCCTAGGGCTTGCCGATCAGAAGGTTGGTGGTTTGAATCCCCGTGACGGGGTGAGCTCCCGTTGCTCGGTCCCTGCTCCTGCCAACCTAGCAGTTTGAAAGCATGTCAAAGTGCAAGTAGATAAATAGGTACCACTCTGGCAGGAAGGTAAACGGCGTTTCCGTGCGCTGCTCTGGTTCGACAGAAGTGGCTTAGTCATGCTGGCCACATGACCCGGAAGCTGTACGCCGGCTCCCTCGGCCAATAAAGCGAGATGAACGTGCAACCCCAGAGTCATCTGCGACTGGACCTAATGGTCAGGGGTCTCTTTACCTTTACCTTTAAATCTAGAGTGGAGTCCCTAAGAAGGTTGAATGGTATCTTGTTCGCCTCCTTCTAGCAACTCCTGCAGCCGAGCTGGTGCCAGACATATAGCTCTGCTTTTGTTTGGGCCACATCAGTGAGGCCGTGACGTGGATTTTGCCATTTGGGCAGCCCAGGACCTCTGGACACTCTGCTCAGGCTTGGGTCCCAGGGAGGTCACTTTGGTGCTGCTAGCACAGTGGTTTGACTTCACACTCCATTGTCTTTTGAGACAGATGGATGCAAGCAACGACATGTCATCATCAGTCTGGCCACTGCATTCTGGACCAGCTGAAGTCAAAGGCAGCCCCTTGTAGAGTGTATTGCAATAGTCTGATGGAGGTGTAAGTAAGACATGCATCACTATAGGCAGATATCAGACAGCTTTACTCATTCGTAAATAGAGAACTAAAAGCTAGAGAAAACCTTGGCTTGTAGGGTCATTTTCCCCAAACCACAGCCATTTACCACACCCACTTGCCAATCAGCTGACACCACTTAAGATGTTACCTGATGTGCTGGAGGTCTGCTTTAAATTCCTGCATCGGCTGTGCACTTCTCTTCCAATAATAATAATGATGATGATGATGATGATACTTTATTTATACCCCGCCCATCTGTCTGGGTTTCCCCAGCCACTCTGGGCGGCTTCCAACAAAAGATTAAAAATACATTAAAACATCAAACATTTAAAACTTCCCTAAACAGGGCTGCCTTCAGATGTCTTCTAAACATCAGATAGTTGTTTATTTCCTTGACATCTGATGGGAGGGCATTCCACAGGGAGGGCACCACTACCGAGAAGGCCCTCTGCCTAGTTCCTTGTACCCTCACTTCTCGCAGTGAGGGAACTGCCAGAAGGCCCTCAGAGCTGGACCTCAGTATCCGGGCTGAACGATGGGGGTGGAGATGCTCCTTTAGGTATACTAGGCCGAGAAATTAGAATGGAATTGGAATGTGCAGCCACAGATCAGGACTTAAAGCCCTGCTCTTCAGCCCACCCACCTGTCAAATTTGGCCCAGGATCCCAATCCTCGTAAAGATTTGGCCCGTGGAGCACAAAATTATCCCCCACTCTTGAGTTAGATGGATCAATGCTCTTCAGTCTGTGTAAGCTATCTTTTTTCACAAATACCTCTTGACAGACTGACAGTACCTTATGAATAAATAAATGCCTTGTGTCCATCGGCTTCTCTGGTCCTTACCACATCCCTTGATCTGGAGAGGCCTGGTGGCCAGATGATCATATAAAGTATTTGGGCTCCTTGGCCATTCTGGGTCCTCTTTCAAACCTCATGTTCCCGCCGCCAGGGCTCTGTGATCTTCCAAAAAGACGCAGAAGGAAAGGATGCTCAAAGGCACGGCAGTCTTTCTCACCCACACCGGTGTCAAAAGAAGATAGGGGGAAATAACCGGGACGTGGATGCCGCATCCAAACACATCCCTCTTAAAAATTTATATTCCATTCTTCAGAAGTTATCAGCTTAATGGAGGCAGAGGGGAAAGTGGGCTGAGTGTATTTGTGCTGAGGGGAAGATATATCCGGGGCGACTGTCTTAGCCCCATTGAAGTTTCTTTATTTCCTTTTCCCTTTTTGTCCTTTAGTAATTGAAGTCCCCCTCCCCATCTTATTCTTCAAGAGCCTTAAAAAGGGAGAGTAAGCTCTGCCATGTCTATCCGAATTTTATTTTATTTTTTCCAGCTACCTCTCAAGGTAGCTCCAGATAGAAGGTAGGGGACTTTAATGCCTCTGCTTTCATTAGCTACTTTGAGATTCCCCTTTTTTGTTCTTCAACCCCTCGGATTTGAAATTCTCGTCTTCAAGTCAGCAGGGAGAAGGGGCTGATGAGCCCCATTCTTGGCTACAGCCTTCGGGCAGAGATTCTCCGATTTCTTTGAATAAACGTCTTACGGTCTTAATATTCCTTTCCTCGGCCTGCGTCTCAAATACGTGGATTTTCACAAGGCTTCTGCTTCTCCACAGAATTCCTCCTACCACTCCACCTCCTTTCACAACAAAATGTTGCTGTATTTTGGTGTGTTTTTTTTTCTCCTTTCAGTTTTGGAGGATTCAATGATCATAGAATTGGAGAGTTTTAAAAGACCCAAAGGGTCATCTAGTTTAACCCTCTTCAGTCTGTCCAAAGGAAACCATTTCTGATACATATTCCTGGAAACTTTGATCTATGCCTGCATTCCCCAGCCCACTCATATATGCATTTATTTATTTCATAAAATTGTATATACTGCTTGGGTATATTAAAAGAAGTTGTTAACAGAAGCCTCAAAGCAAATTGAAAAAGGGTAAAACAATGAAATAATCAGTTAATTAAAAAAACCCTCCACCGTTAAAAACAGGGATTTAATACATTCCAATAATAATAATAATAATAATAATAATAATAATAATAATAATAATTGTTACCTGACCTTCACCATAAGGTCCCAGGGCAGGTTACAATGTTAAAACATAGTATTAAAAACAGTTAAGAATATCTTATGATTAATACCAACAATTTAATTCAACTTAAACCATTAAATTAAAATCAACAATAAGCTAAAGACCAATTTAACACACATGCCAACTTTCTACATTTCTGCATAGAGTTGACTGAACAAAAAGGTTTCTTAAACCAACATCAAGCAGGTGCCAAAAAGAGCACAGTGAAGGCACCTGCTTGATGTCAATAGGCAGGGAGTTTCAAAGAGTATATGCAAAAACCCTATATAGCTAAAAAAAATCCTTTTCCTGAGCCGGCAAGGGGGTGGTGGAAAGCCCCATGGAGAGGCCTCCCCTGTATCCCCACCCCACTCTTCCATTTGTGAGTGATTGGTGAAAAGGAGAAGGGGGTGTGCAGGTAGAGAGAGATGAAGGCAGAAGGAAAAGGCTGGGGTGGAGCTACAGACAAACGCATGGTTGAGAAACTCTGTACGTTAAATTGTGCAGGTTACATACCATTCAACTTTATTACGAGGAAACAAAGCAGTGATTATTTCGGCACCAAATCTTCCTAAACATCAGGACAACATCAGGAAAAACTTTATGAAAGTGTTGTTTGGCAGTGGAACGGTCTCCCTTGGGAGGTTGAGGACTCTCCTTCCTTGCAGGTTTTTAAGCCAAGGTTGGAGACTATCTGTCATGGATGCTTTAGCTGATATTTCTGCATTGCAAGACGTTGGACTAGTTAACTCTTGGGGTTCCTTCCAACAGTACAACTCTCTGTTTCTCTCTGTTTCAGGGGATGGAATGTTTCACTATGACAGTTATCACCCTGATAATCAACTCAGGACGAAAGGGAGGAATGTGCTAAGAGGAAGGCACGTTTGGAAAATCCTCACCACGATCATCTCCTGCCTAGAAACCTTTGTCCCCACTGTGGGAGGATGTGCGGGTCCAGAATTGGTCTCCACAGTCACTTACAGACACATTGTTAAGACTATATTCATGGAAGACAATCTTACTCGGCTACAAGTGATCGCCAAAGAAGAAGAAGAATCGAGTATGGCTGTCAAAGGAAGGAACTCTCAAATGTCCCAGGTGACGCCACCCCTTTACTGAATGCTGTTGTTTCTCTTCCCTCTTCCAAAAGGAAAAATAATAATAACTCAACTTCAGGAAGGGAGACAGGGTGAGAGAGATCCTGCAGTGATTCTGATGGCATATTTTGTTGCTAAGGATAATGAGGTTGAACAATGGTGCTGTTAAAGATGCTAACAGAGATGCTGCGGAATCTCCCACCAGGGATCATGGGCTTTTGCCGTTCAGCTACATGATCACTGGTGAAAAACGACTCTGGTCTGTGAGCATCACTTGCCTGAAGGTAGAATGGCCTCCCGGGAGCCTTCTGCAACACTATTCTGTTTGTAACACTTATATCCAGGCTTTCCATATGCTTTGTTTGCAGAAAATCGTTGGCCCTGTCTCTGGGATTTCCAGTTAAAAGGAATCAGATGGCAGGTGATGGCAAGAATCCCTGGAGTGCCATCCTCAGTCAGAGTCAGAAGTTCTGGGACTAGTAGAAAGACTAGTAGCCTGAACTGATACAAGACAGTGCCCAATGGTCCTATAGTTCTCAAAGGCAAAATATTGCCATGTCTAGCTTCCCAAATCGACTTGTTCTTTTCCACTGGGGATGGGGAATAAAGTATCTGCCAAATTGCTAATACAGCTAGGGATTTTTGTTCTGAAGCGCTTTAAACCCCCCACTGTTCAAAATGGAAACATATATAGTAACATTTTAAATTGTTGGCAGAAGTGGATAAACTTTGCAGGCATGGGAGCCTCTTTTGAGGGGGTGAATTCTGCTGGCATTCAAAAGGATAGAAACCTGCCAAATTACTGGGGGAGGGAGGAGTTTTGATAAGCGACTTTGAAGTTGAATTCAGGGTGTGGAGAACAGAAAAGGAAATTGCTTCCTTCTTGTGGATTTGTGGCAAGAAATTTATTATGAAAATGGCATAATGTGGAACTGGCACCATTACAGGTGTGACGTAATATATACCCATTCCACAACTGTAAGGAACAGGTGTTTTAGTGTAGTGGCACCTACACTTAAGAACTCCCTGCCTACTGATATCAAGGAGGCACCTTCACTGTACACTTTTTGGTGCCTGCTAAAAAATAATAATAATAAAAAAATTAGATAAGCCTGCCCAGATATCTAGAATGCTGTGTGTGTGTTTTAGTTTATTGCTGGTTTTAATTTATTTATGTTTAGTGTGTTGCTTGTTTTTACTAATAATTATATTGTTGTAATCTTTTTGTAAACCACTTTGAGGGTTTTTTTTTTCTCTCTCTCTCTCATAAATTGTAGAAGTTCCCCAAGGAATACAATCTGCAAGAATTCAGAAGGATGATGCAAGGGCTATGAGCCTGTGAAGCACAAGCCAAATATAAGCAGGGTCCAGACATTTCAGATGACAACTTCCATCCTATGATGCTTAATGTTAGGAGATTCAGGGCAGACAAAATGAAATGCTTCTTCACACAGTGCCATAGTGGGATTTGCTCTCAAAGGAGGCAGTCAAGGCCACCAATTTGGATGACTTTCAAAGCAGATTAGATAAAATCAGTGGCAACTAACAACAACAACGTCCACTGTTGGAAGCAGTAGGCTGAATCCTAGTTGCTGGCAGAGCGGTGTTGCTCCACTGCTCAACTTTCAAAGTTCCCAGCAGGACACCCAGTTGAGCACCGTGAGAGCAGGTTGCTGGACTAAATGCACCAATGGCCTCTTCCAGTGTCCTTCTCAAAGCAGTCAGTGCTCAGGGATGATGGGATTTATAGTACAAAACATTTGGAGGGCACCAAGTTGAAGAACACTGGATTAGATATTCCAATCATACAATTATATTAACTACAACGTCCAGTAAGGTTTGTCCAGGGATATGCACCATGGTTTCCTTTTTTTGCAAATGATTCATTGAAACTTTGGGTCCCCCGCTCCCTATTGCCTTTCAGAACCCAAGAAAAAATGTAGTAAGACTTTCACTAAGAGAGGCACAAGGGATCAGATGCACCTCTAAGATTGGAGTTCATTAGGAACCCAGATTAATTCAGTTAGATGGCCCAGCTGAGGGAACATCCAACCTTTAAATAAATACACAATAAAAATAGCACACTGTTACTATAGGGTTACTGGACTGTGGCAGTAAATGAACTGAATAAAATTTTATGGCTTCTTAACATGCTGAGGTTTTGCAGCGTCGTCCATCTTGTAACCTAACAACATTTCCCAGCCTGCTATCAGTGAAACTAATAGCGTGGATGAAAATTTTATGAAAAATGAGGAAAGTGCGTTAGTTTTATATTATGTCAGTGGAATGAATAAAGATCATATTTTGGCATTAACAGCTAATGGGGGGAAGGAGAAGGCGGGGTGGGTTGTGGGGAGGGAGAGACTTTTCTCCATTTTCTGCCACAAAAATTTATGTTTTTTTAAAGAGTCGGCTGTAATTATGATATTTGAATGTCATTATCATTAAGCTGATGAATTATTTAGCAAGCAGGTGAACACGGCTTGGAGGGGCTTGGTGTATTCAAGCATATTTTGCGATATTCCATAAGTCTAAGATGACTCACCGGAGCCACTATTAATCACAAAGATACCATAGATTTTCTCTGTTATTATCTTTCAGTGCAAGGTCAAAGTTTTTGTAGGAACACAGCACTTGGGTGTGGGAGTGGGGAGGGAAGCGCATTTGTGGGCGAGTGCGGAGTCGTGAAAAAGAATGAATCATATTGCAAAAGGATGATAACCAAAAGTTTATTCCTCAGTTAAAATGGATTACTTGCTATCTGCCAAGTCGAGATGTTATTGTGTGTGGCCTCCCTATCAAATGGATCCTAACGGATGGGGGTTCTCACACAAAATACATGGGCTAAGAAAGGGAGTTGTACAATGGAAGAGAGAAATGAAGCTCTGAATTAAAAAACAACAGGGGGGTTCCGGAAAGGTGGAGATGTTGTAAGGGAGGAGCTGGCCATCCATTCTATTCAGGTGGGTGGGTGTGTTAACAGAGAGACAGAGAATGGGACCCTTCTGTGACATCCTCATCACACCCCCTCACCATTTCCCACACGTTGGGTGGGGAATATCTGAAGTGGGAAGCCTTCTCCTCTCATAACTCTAAGACTCATGGCCATCCAATGAAACTGAACGTTGAAAGATTCAGGGCAGAAAAAAGAAAGCATTTCTTCAAGGAGCACACAGTTTAACTATGGAACTTGTTTCCACAGGAGGCAGTGATGGCCACCAACACGGATGGCTTTAAAAGAGAATTAGGCAAATTCATGGAGAATAGGGTTATCAATGGCTACTAGGCCAGGATGGTTATAATATACATACACTGTTGGAGGTGATATGCTTCTGCATTCCATTTGCTGGGAAGCATAATTGGCCACAATGGGAAAAGGATTCTGGACCAAATGGGCCATTGGCCTGATCCAGGGGGCCATTCTTATATTCTCTAAAGGGGTAGGCTCTCCACATGATTTAGAAACCCAGATCTCACAGGGAGGGCTGTCCAAGTAGCCTTTGCTGTGGACGCAAGTCAAGGTGCATGGACGTCAAGGCCAAACTCTTGGCACCAGAGGTAGAAAATCCCAGAAACACCTCTGTTCCTGACAATAAAACCACAATAATAAATGAAATAATCCAGAATTTGCCACCATTTCATGACATCCAAAATCATCTACCTTGGCAGCTGCCTCCCTCTGCCTGATGGTAGTAATGGCCCTACATGCTGCTTTCTAGTTGCACAAGGAGCCTATGTGTGGAAAAGAAGCTCTGTGCTTTCAATCTTCTCTCTTGCACATGCACATTTGGGCAGCAAGGATCTGACGGTGGAGGAGAGACCAGCAAGCATGGCTCCATTGTCTGCCATGCACAAAGTTAGTAATGTGAGCGAGGAATACCTTAAGGGGGCCTCACCTTACTCTTATTTTCAGACTTCCTTTCTTTTGGCAATCCCTGATAGCCAAGTAAGATTGTCTTCCATAAACACGGTTTTAACAATGAGTCTGTAAGTGACTATGGAGGCCAAATTCTGGATCCACACGTCCTTCCACAGTGGGGACATTGGTATCCTCACGGAAGTTAATCACAGTGAGGGTTTGCCAAGCATGCCTTCCTCTTAGCATGTTTCTCCCTTGTATCCTGAGTTCGTGTGTCTTCAAAGACCATGACACCTATGGTAAAGTTGTTCTCCAGTTGGAGCACTCACAGGCAAGTGTTTCCCAATTCTTGGTGTTTATACTACATTTTTAAAAAAATTGCATTGAGACAGTCTTTAAACCTTTTTAGTTGACAACCAGCATTACAGTTTTTAAGTTTGGAATAGAGTAGTTGCTTTGGAAGACGATAGTCAGGCATCCGCACAACATGACCAGTCCAACGAAGTTGATGTTGAAGAATCATTGCTTCGACACTGGTTATCTTTGCTTCTTCAGACTGTACCCTCTTTAGGTGAATTTGTATGGAAATTGAACATAGGTAGGACCAAAGGAACTGCCTTATAATTCTGAGGTGGACAGTAAGTCCACCGAGCTCAATATACTGCTTGAATTGATGGCAGTGACTCTCCAAAGTTTCCATCAGGAGACTTGCCTCAACCACTTTGGAAATTCCAGGGCTCTACCACCATAGTTTCCCGTGTTTCATGTAGACAAGTCTTCTCCAACCTAAAGTCCTCAAGATCTTTTTGGGACTCTGGCTCCCCACTCATTCCCTCACACCATGGCCAAAGAACAATGATGATGGAAGCTGGAATTTGGGCACAGGAGGGGCACTAGGCTGGGAACTGCTGATGTAGACTATCACTTTGCGTAACTGGTAGCATGATTTCTTCCTCCTCTTTTTCCCATCCATCTTTCCAGCTTTTCTTGTAGATTTTGTTGACGTTTAGCTATTACAACAACCAGTGCTTTTCCCCTAGAAAAATAGGTGCCGGGACTCACCATGAAGTTGTTGCAGTAAGTGCCACACTTTTTAACAACAAAAAGAGGTGTTGGTACTGGGTACCCTTGAGTACCCCTGAAAAAAGCACCGACAACAATTATTTTTATTATTATTTTATTATTTATTAAATTTGTTTACTGCCCTATAGATCTCAGGACGGTTCACAACATAAAAGCACAATATAAAAGCACAAAATGCATAATAAAAACAAAAACAAAAAGAATCCAATAATCCTACCTCCCCCAGACTAAACATCTGCATATCGGAGATGATGGATTTTCCGTACTCAAAATCTTGAACACTGTTTGCATGGGAGGAGAGAGATCTTGTTAATTTCACATCCATCAGACTTGTTTTATTGTTGCATTTCCTCCCTGGGACCAGTTGGTGATGGGCGGCTTAAAAAATTAATAAACAAACGAAGATTCCCTTACTGTTGACTCACTTAGCATAACTATAGCCAGGGAATCATTTCTTTTTTCCCCTGCAGCCAGAAAAATGATAGTATGGTTTGTATTTACCACTGAGTCAGACAATAGCCATGTGTTAGGAAATGAAAATATATCTATCACAGTGTGAAGTGGGGAAAGTGGAGAAAGTGGGGGGGGGGGGAGAATACAGAAGTGGACTGAATTTGCAAGGAAACTGAGCCACCGTGTCATGCCACCAGCTGCGGCTGGAACTCATTTGCTTTTCAAATCCCTCCTCCGGGGAGACTCCCAAGTACGAAGTGTGGAATAGATGGTTGTAAATGTCCTAAGGACCTGATACGATCCGAGGTCTTGTTCAATATCATTAAAACAAAATAAAACTTCAGACCACTGGGGAGAAGGGGAGGGGAAAGCAGTCTGGTTCTGGAAGGCCTTGAGAATTTTGATCACATTGTCAGCAAGCAAATATGCAGAAGAAATCTCTTTTCATGGAAGCTTTTGTTTCCTCCAGCCTTTTGAATCTGGCTAGCAAAAGTCACTGGCTATGCCTTCCCATTGGCTGTTCATGTAGCAAATGCCAGTTGAAACCAACTGGAGTTTTTCCCATTGGGATTCTGACGGATTCAGAATGCGGATATCTTCAACAGTTGGCTTTAAAAGGAGATTAGCCCAATTTATGGAGAGTGTAGTCAATTAGTCATTATGAGTCAGGTGCATGGGAATGCAAATGACAGGTATTGCTTTCATGCCTAGAACTTGTGGACGTCCAAAGAAGTTGGAAGAAGGAGCAAGCTTGTTTTCTCCTGCTCTGGAGGGTTGGACTTCAAGTTACAATGGCTTCAAGTTACAAGAAAGGAGATTCCGTCTAAACATCAGGAAGACATTTCTGACAGTAAGAGCTGTTTGACAGTGGAACAGTCTCCCTTGGAAGGTGTAGACTTCCGTTCCTTGGAGGTTTTTAAGCAGAGGTTGGATGGACATCTGTCGTGGATGCTTTAGCTGAGATTCCTGTGTTGCAGAAGGCTGGACTAGATGACCCTCAGGGTCCCTTCCATTATTATATGATTCAAGACTTCACAGAGTGCATAGTCAAGCTATGGAACTAAGCCACCAACCTAGATGACCACCTGTCTGGTGTCCACAGGCAAGAAGGTCCAAAGTGTAGGTGCTGTCACATTAAAACACCAAGTGAATAATAATAATAATAATAATAATAATAATAATAATAATAATATATTTATACCCCACCCATCTGGCTGGGTTTCCCCAGCCACTCTGGGCGGCTCCCAGCAGAATATTAAAAACACAATAAAAGATCAAACATTAAAAACTTCCCTAAACAGGGCTGCCTTCAGATGTCTTTTAAAGGTAAGATAGCTGCTTATTTCCTTGACATCTGATGGGAGGCCGTTCCACAGAGCGGATGCCACCACTGAGAAGGCCCTCTGCCTGATTCCTTGTAACCTCACTTCTCACAGTGAGAGAACCACCAGAAGGCCCTAGGAGCTGGGCCTCAGTGCCCGGGCTGAACAATGGGGGTGGAGATGCTTCTTCAGGTATACTGGGCTGAGGCCATTTAGGGCTTTAAAGGTCAGCACCAACACTTTGAATTGTGCTGTCAGATGAAAGCAGTCGAGCAGGCCCATATGGGGTAAGGGATCCCACAAGTAAACTGGCCCCAATTTGTGAAGAGCTTTATATACTAATAGTAGCACCTGGAACTTGGTTCAGTAACGAATTACAGAGAAGCACAGACCTTTGAGCACAGGAGTTACATGCTGACAGGGTCTCATTCCTGCGGCTGTGCTGAAATTGGGACTGAACAAAATCTCCACACACACACACACCCCTGGCTTCCTGCTGCTCAGCAGCTCTGGGCAGTGTCTGTATGGAGGGACCTTGGGTTCACTAATCAAAGAAAGGTAGGATATAAATATAATGAAATAAGTCGTATATAAATATGGAGGTAATTATACCAACCTGGTTTACAGAGCTGTCGTGTGAGCTCCTGTGATAACTTATGCAAAACTAGCTATATAAATGCTAGTTGTTGTTGCATTATTATCCCCTCCTGCTTGAAACTCCAGGCTGAGGAAATTAATTTGAGACACGACCCAATCAGAAAGCAAAACCACAATCAGGTTTAGGGTCCATTGTCTTAAATTTCTTGGTTTTAAAAAGCACCTAGCTCAGCGTGACAATTCTCCGCAGTTTATAAAGAAAACATGAAGCACGCTGATGCATAAAAGATTGGGACCAGTGTTCCAGGATGTGCAAAATTCTATGCAAAATTCAGATGTACAAGGGTGTAGGATTTCTCTTTCTTCCCCTTCTTATTTTTCTCTCCCCTTTCCCTGGGTCGCTGTCAATGTATACAGTGTATTGGCATTTGACATCAGAGTGAGACCTGTCAGATATGATCTAGTTGAGATTCCTGCATTGCAGGAGGTTGGACTAGATAACCCATGAGGTCCATTCCAATTCTACAATTCTCTGATTCTATGAGATGTAACAAAAGGCTCATAAAAAACACATTTTAAATCACATTTCTAAATGTGTGTTTGAAAGGGGTGGGACAAGGACGGAAGAGAGGGGAAAGCAAAATCAGTTACCAGTCCTAGAACAATAGCTATTATAATGTCCATCTGGCATAAAAACAGGTCAGGGGCATGAGGCACCTTATGGAGCTGATGTTTCAGCAGAGCTGATGGACTGAGCCTTTCTTCTCATCTCTCTCACTGAATCCTATATGGCTGTGTAAAGCGCTGTGCTTCTGCCTGAAATGTATGGGGTGAACATGGCCTTACCAATATACTGCCTCTAAATCTCTCTGCTGCATATATCCTTGCCTGGAAGCTACAGGCCTCTTTAAGAGTGCAGCTTTGGAGCTGGTGAAGACTCAAATTCATAACAATAATTTATTATTATTATTATTATTATTATTATTATTATTATTATTATTTATACCCCACCCATCCAGCTGGGTTTCCCCATACACTCTGGGCGGCTCCCAACAGAATAAAACATCAAACATTAAAAACTTCCCTCTGAAGGGCTGCCTTCAGATGTCTTCTAAAAGTCAGATAGCTGTTTATTTCCTTGACATCTGATAGGATGTCTTCTTCTTCTTCTTCTTCTTCTTCAATTTTCTAAACCACCCTTCATAACAAACCATGAGCAGACTCTTCTTGCCTCACGGAACACCTGTTTCCCACAGAACACCCATTTTCACCCATTTCTCACATGTTCAGTGTGGATATGTGGAGGGGGCAATCAAAATCATATACCCTGCTTCCCACTCCTAACCCTTACATTTTAATCTGATAGAAAAGAGCAGTCAGGAACTTAGAAGAGCCTAGGCTCAAGCAATTTTGTATATTTCCAGGTTCTGTTCAGACTTCCACATGAATGTGTAGATATCAGGAGTTGGGACAGAGGTTACAACTGCTTTAATCAACCCATACTACCACACTGGGCCTATTCCATACTATCCCTGCTCCAGATCTTTTGTTCCAGCAACATTTCTTCCCTTTTCCTTTTTTTACCTTCTTGGAGGTCTTTGCATTACTGCTTAAACAAAGGAACCAGGTAATAATATATCGGCATATATCCTGAGGATATCAGAAGTGCTATTTTGAACTCTGGGCTTGTTTCTTTAAACCTATCCCCCCAAAATCTAGCAACATTTTAGGCAGTGATGGACATTTCTAGGGATCTTTTGCTTTTGGGGGGAGGGGGGTGGAAAAGCAATTGATAGATAGAGAGTCTATATTGTAGACCAAGGCATTGACTGTGGAAAAGGGTTCGTTTTCAGGAATGGATGCCTCAGTACTTTCTTGGATTGCAATATAGAGCTCGTATTGGCTGCCAATATAGATAAGGTGTTTGCGATAACTATGCCTGGATGGCTTCCATGAGGTCCAGTTAAAACTTGATGACAATACTTTTCTGGGTCAGCGAGTCTTATAAAAATCCAGCGTGGCATCACCCTTTCTGAGTATAAAATGATCTCTTATTGAAGTCTCTCTTTTTCCTTCCCCTCCCCCCTTTTTAGTTTGTATGTTTGTTCATCTATTTATTTAATATAAAGTTTTTTTAAAAAAAATTTTTTACAAAAAATCCCAAGATAACATCGTTGTCCTTCTTTGGGTGAGAAGATCTGGTTGACTGTCCTGCCAAAATTGCTTGATTTGGGACTCTTTTTCGGGTGAGTGCCTTTTTGTATTCCAGCTCGAAACCTCTTAAGCATCTATTGTTGTGTCCCCTGCGAGAATGACGGAGAAAAGTCCATCAGCGTTGAACACTTGACTGCTGTGCAGTAATATCTTCTGTCTCATTTATAACCCCATCAACTGGATTGCTCACTGCCTCAAAAAGCTCAGCATGGCAGAATGAGTAGGCGCCTCGGTTGCTTCTAAAATCAAAGTAAGAGGCTGACATTGGGTAATTATTGTGAGTCCCGAAGAAAGGCTTATGGTTTCCATCCTTGATCCCACAGCAAATAACAGCTTACAGCTGCTTGCTTGGGTTTTCTAGAGAGGGGCTACTCTAATCTTGAAACATGGATTATATATTTAAAAAGTCTAGAGGTGGGTGAAACCTACTCTTCTCCATTACGAATAGTTTGGGTCCTTCTAGGAATGAGGAAGACATTTGATTCCACTTCCAAAGGTGAACCTATTAATTCACACTTTCAGAAACAATACACAAATTTAAACAAAGCCATCCTTAGAAATTTTGCACGAAATCAGTAGGGCCAAGTAGGCACAAAAATGAATATATTAGTGAAAGCAGCACTGTGGCGTTTGCCCTCCTATGTGTGTGACATCATACTGGGTTCATAGAGAAAGGGTTAACTAATTGTAAAATGACTAACCAATGGGAACCCAGGGGGCAGAGTTAACTGCATATAAGGTTTATGCACTGAGGTTTTTTGGAGAGTTAGAGTTGTTGAGAAGACAGTCTGGAGTTAGAAGAGACAGGGAAGATAAGTCTGTGGGTTGGGCTAGTGTGGTGTGAGAGAGTGAGAGAATTTGTTAAGAGGAGTCAGTCAAATAGTTGAGATAATCAGTCAGATGGTATTAGGAAGGTATAGGCTGGTAAAGAAACTAAAGTTAAGATACTGACAGGAATATTATCTGAGAAACCATAAACTTGTTAATGTTTGTAAAATAAACTTGCTGTTTTGGTTCACTTTTAACAACTGACTGGACTCAGTGTTTTACCAGAGAGTAACTGGTTGGTCGCAGCGGGGAAGCGAGCACAGTGGTGGCACAGGGATCAATAGACCGTTAAACGTCCGGGGACCATGTGTGATCGCCACAAGCACATACAAAAAAAAAAATAATAATTGAGAAAACGAGTTTGTAAAAATGTTTGTATCAGGATAAATGTGCCCTCAAATGCTGATGATTTTTCCTGCGGGCATTTCCTTTTTTCCTCTTTCTTTTAACGAAAACTGAATCTACGGGGCATACATGGTCCTATTCAGCACAGTGGATGCAACCACTATCATTGCTCATGTATATTTTGCTCCACTTTTATTTCCTAGTGCCACTTTGTGGACAAAATCCCTAACTCTTCTAGGATTCCAGCAATGTAATACTTAGTCTGTAAAAAGGCTAGGGAAATGAAATCAGGAATGTAGATGTGGGAGAATTTCCCCCCTTTCTGTTAATTGCTAAAGTGTTGTGGCAGGTGACTTTACATCACGTAGCATTAGCTTAATGCATTCAGCAAAGCAACCCTTGCATGCCACATCTACCATAAATGGAGAGAGAGGTGGAGAGGACTTCTCCTCTTCAATCACTTCTCCAGACTATCAGCCACGACACAGAGCAGTCAATTCAAATTTAGCAGTCACATGGAAGCCGAGCCAAATGAGTAAGTGGATCGTCTTTGAGAAGCAACTTCCCCACCATGGTTCACCAACCACCTGAGTTATGATTCAAACAGGTTAGTATATCTTATAATTTACCAAGAGGAAATGTAGCTGGAAAGAGGAATGACGATGAACATGTGGATGAACGTGCTGACTGACATGAAGCTGCTTGAAATAGCTCTTTTTTGAACAATGAAACTGAAGTCCAATTTAGCAATTGTGGGGGTAAGGATACGGCCATTTCCCCTGTTGGGTTCTGCCATGGTTCAATAGGTTTTCCTTTGCCTCCCTTCCAATTTGACTGGGATAATTTCTAAAATTAATTTCAGGATTGACATATGGACAGTTTGCTATGGTTCCCTTGCCCCCGGTCTGCGTCTTTTCATTCTGCACAGGCACCTAGGTTATTTTCTTCCACATACACAGGGATTAACTCAGTAAAAAAAAAAAGAGGATGTAGGTGTGATCGCATCAAGATGTTTGCTCTGCATTATGATTTAATTAGTCTGCAGATTTACTGGACTCACTAGTAACTCGTGAGGAACAAACCAACAAACATGATAGAAATATATAAAATTATGCATGGCATTAAGAAAAATTATGCATGACATATTCTCCAGCAACTATGATGCAGGTAGTGGTTCTGTTCAGCTGTAGCTTTTCCTTTTAAGCCCAAGAATAGGTTAATACATTGGAACAGAAAAACACAATGGACGGATTTGTTGATTACCTGAAACCTGAGTATAATTTTTGCCCATCTCTGAAAGTTTCCCTGAGATATAAAGTACAACTTTCCAAAAGCAATTCTCCGGTATTTGTGTGTGTGCACAGCAGTTCCTCATGTGTTCAAATCGTTTCTCCCCTACAGCTATAACCTAATTGGCATGCAGAGTTCTGATTATGAATACAAGTGATTTGGAGAAAATTCTAATGTAATTTACATTAGTAACTCTGGTTACTGGTTAAAAGATTCTAAGAGGGTTATTATCGGTTTCCTTCTCACTGTTTGTGCAGCTGTACAATTGTGATAGATTTAAATCCTGCCTAAGGAACATAAACCAGAAATTACAGGCAATTTTGTGCACAAATGTAATATTCTGAAAGCCCAAAGGGAGGAAAAATGAGTAGGAGGGACCTTTTACGAGTAGATATAGACACTAAGACTTGAAGCGATGGACTTGGGTTTGGGACATGAACAAGTCTGAAATTCAAATTTTTGTTGATGTCCATCTGTTTTGTTGGTGTCCATCTCCACAAATGGAGAAAGGCAGTGGAGGTTTAGAATCAAAGTTTTCCTTCTCCTAGATGGGCTATTTTCCCAGGTTGACAAGCCCTATCTGCCTCTCATTTCCCTCTGCAATATGTGTAAAGGTAAAGGGTAAAGGGACCCCTGACCATCAGGTCCAGTCGCGGACGACTCTGGAGTTGTGGCGCTCATCTCACTTTATTGGCCAAGGGAGCCGGCGTACAGCTTCTGGCTCATGTGGCCAGCATGACTAAGCTGCTTCTGGTGAACCAGAGCAGCGCACGGAAATGCCGTTTACCTTCCTGCCTATTTATCTACTTGCACTTTTATGTGCTTTGAAACTGCTAGGTTGGCAGGAGCTGGGACCGAGCAACAGGAGCTCACCCTGTCACAGGGATTCGAACCGCCGACCTTCAGATCTGCAAGCCCTAGTCTCTGTGGTTTAACCCACAGCTCCACCCACGTCCCAGCACAGTATGTGTAGTAACTGCTTTTTTAATCATTGGACACAGTTTTGGTCTCGCCTGTTCAGCCCTCTGAAGTCTGTCTGCATACAGGGGAAGTCCTTAACATACCTGTTGGCTACCCTAACAAGCTTTATACGGCCAATCAAAGTCATTTCCTGGGGTGTGGCTGCTGCTGCATGCCACAGTTGAGAGTGGAGTGCATGGTGGGGACCAAAGGCAGACAAACTACCCCAGAAATAGCATGATGTTTCCCCCTACTAGAGGCACTATAAGCAGACTATACATTTTCAAAGTAAGTAAATAAAATGAAACATGGCTGCTAAATTGCCATGGGGCCAGAAACTTTGTACACTTTGAACATACTGCCCAGCCCTTATTCTCCTGCACTGCATTTGAACCCCAGTATATCTCAGGTTGAAGGGACACAGGTGGCACTGTGGTGTAAACCACTGAGCTTTGGGCTTGCCAGTTTGAAGGTCGGCAGTTCGAATCCCCACAACGGGGTGAGCTCCTGTTGTTTGGTCCCAGCTCCTGCCAACCTAGCAGTTTGAAAGCACATCAAAGTGCAAGTAGATAAATAGGTACCACTCCGGCAGGAAGGTAAACGGCATTTCCATGCACTGCTCTGGTCTTGCCAGAAGCAGCTTAGTCATGCTGGCCACATGACCTGGAAAAACTGTCTGCAGACAAACACCGGCTCCCTCAGCCAGTAAAGCGAGATGAGCGCCGTAACACCAGAGTCGTTCGCGACTGGACTTAACTGTCAGGGGTCCTTCACCTTTACCTTTTTTATGTCTCAGGTTGAGCACTGCTCCAAAGAGTATAGATGTCAGCTCATGGCACCTCTCCCCTCCTCTCCTTATCTTGATGTCTTCCCTTCACTCACTTCCCTTCTGAAGTTCTGCGGCGGTGGCATCTACTCTTCATTTCAAATAAGACTGATTAAAATGAGATTACTCAGTCTCCTGACCCATGGCAAATTTTATGAGCAGCAATTTGTCCGGCAGTTCAGCTGTGAGTACAATCTGATTGTACTCTCATGTAGGTTTATTGTTCCTATACCCCTCCACATGCACCCACCGCTGCTCGGCCCAGAAGCCTCTAGTGCGCCCGAAATAAAATTAGGGTGTGTGTGGCGGCTGCTAGATGTGAAGGAAGGCAGAGAGATTAGAGAAGGTTCTTTAAGATTTTTTTGTTTAAGTTCTTTGGGTATCAAAAGTTTTGGTATCATTATTTGGTACCATTATTTCATGTGCACATCCTATAGATGTGCTGCATAAAGACCAACAAATATCTATGCGAGACCAGTCATAAGAGTGTTGGGTCATTCACACAGCCCCAACCTGACTGTATCCTGCCCATTCCTATTGCCATTTAGGTAACATGTAGCAATGCTGGTGTTTTGAGGATGATGTCATGACTCTGTTTCCACTGCCACCAAAGGTCTCAACTCACTGAGTTTGGAGCAGGGCCTGTCCAATCATGAGGCAAGGTGACTGATCCCAATGCAAATCTCTATTCCCCCCACTGAATCTTCATGCACCCCTTCTCTCCTGGCAGACAGGAGGGCATGATTTTGTAGTCCACCACAATGTTGTGGGCTGGCCCTTATTTGGAGTTCAACGGATAAATGTGTATGAAGAACAACTGACACAACAGCAAAAACACTTACAATTGCATCCTAATGCTCTCTTCTAGCTGTACCCATAGCTCACATTCTGTGGTGCCAGGAAACATGAGATTTTCCATTAAATAAGGTGTGGGTCACCTCAAGCCAGGGGGAGGGAAGGGTGTGCCCCCCCCCAAGTGCGGTCTTTACTATGCTACCACTCAGTGGATTTGTAACTGGCTGACTGACCGAACCCAAAGGGTGCTCATCAATGGTTCCTCTTCATCCTGGAGAAGAGTGACTAGTGGGGTGCCACAGGGTTCTGTCTTGGGCCCGGTCTTATTCAACATCTTTATCAACGACTTGGATGATGGACTCAAGGGCATCCTGATCAAATTTGCAGATGACACCAAACTGGGAGGGGTGGCTAACACCCCAGAGGACAGGATCACACTTCAAAACGACCTTGACAGATTAGAGAACTGGGCCAAAACAAACAAGATGGATTTTAACAGGGAGAAATGTAAAGTATTGCACTTGGGCAAAAAAAAATGAGAGGCACAAATACAAGATGGGTGACACCTGGCTTGAGAGCCGTACATGTGAAAAGGATCTAGGAGTCTTGGTTGACCACAAACTTGACATGAGCCAACAGTGTGACGCGGCAGCTAAAAAAGCCAATGCAATTCTGGGCTGCCTCAATAGGAGTATAGCATCTAGATCAAGGGAAGTAATAGTGCCACTGTATTCTGCTCTGGTCAGACCTCACCTGGAGTACTGTGTCCAGTTCTGGGCACCACAGTTCAAGAAGGACACTGACAAACTGGAACGTGTCCAGAGGAGGGCAACCAAAATGGTCAAAGGCCTGGAAACGATGCCTTATGAGGAACGGCTAAGGGAGCTGGGCATGTTTAGCCCGGAGAAGAGGAGGTTAAAGGGTGATATGATAGCCATGTTCAAATATATAAAAGGATGTCACATAGAGGAGGGAGAAAGGTTGTTTTCTGCTGCTCCAGAGAAGCGGACACGGAGCAATGGATCCAAACTACCAGAAAGAAGATTCCACCTAAACATTAGGAAGAACTTCCTGACATTAAGAGCTGTTTGACAGTGGAATTTGCTGCCAAGGAGTGTGGTGGAGTCTCCTTCTTTGGAGGTCTTTAAGCAGAGGCTTGACAACCATATGTCAGGAGTGCTCTGATGGTGTTTCCTGCTTGGCGGGGGTTGGACTCGATGGCCCTTGCGGTCTCTTCCAACTCTATGATTCTATGATTCTGTCTCTGTATGGCCCTAGGGACTCTCCCAAGGCCAGCCCCCCCCCCTTCTAAACAACACCCTATTCTGCATTCTCCTGGAATACTTTTCTGTCCTTGAACTGCGTGCCAAGGCCCCATGCCCTGTAGTTCCCCAATGATTAATAAACACACCAATACAAGTATTTGGATTATGGGCTAAAACAGGTCAGAACTTTATTGGTTACAGTTGTGAGCAGTTTGGTTTAGACATTGGGTGAAACCAGGCTGTATCTTGACTCCTGCCCATCTACAGGGAGACGAACTAAGGGTAAACCACCAGAAGGGGGAGCCCTATAATTACATCAAATAGGAGCACCCAGAGGGGTCCCCGTTGGGGTAATAATAATAATAATAATTTATACCCTGCCCGTCTGGCTGGGTTTCCCCAGCCATTCTGGGCAGCTCCCAACAGAATATTAAAAACAGAATAAAACATCAAGCATTAAAAACAATCTCCCCTCCCTTAAACAAAAGCTTACTCAATGTCTAACCTTACAAAGTTGTGACAGTTGCTACAAGGTAGGCGAAAACCAAATGCCAGGTGCCAATTCGCCAAGTGGAAAAATTCCTACCTGGCCCCAACAGTTGTCCACAGCAAGGTCATGTCAAACCAAAGCTTTAAAAGAGGGTTGGAGGGTAGGGAGATCCAGCGTGGAGATGAGAGAGAGAAGGCCCCGGCCGCGCCGCGGTTTAAATAACCTGTGGCCACGCCCCCACTGGTATGGATTGGCCAGACAGGGTTGACGCGGCCAGGGCTGGCATGGAGGGGGCTGGTGTGGAGGGGGCATCAATTTCCTGTCCCCTAGTTGGGTCACCAGGAGGGCCCAGGTGCCTGGCCACAACACCGCCCACCCCAGAAGGTGAGTGGACCTCTGATAATGTATGTTTGCCTAGATAGAAGATCATAGATTAACACAACCTATGTATAATCTGTCAGTATCTTCAGCCCACAGGCAGAGGTACCTGGCCTCCCCCGAGGCAATTGAGCGAGATACTGTTGTTTACCGTCCGTCTGCGACTCCCGGCAGGCTAGGTAAACAAACCCGGCGATCCTCCTCAATCGTGAGAAGAACACACCCTCTGCTTCTCTCTGCTTCTCTCCCTCCCTGCATTCTCCCCAGGGAGGGGAAATGAGACAGACAGGAGTCCTTTCTACATGTTTTATTCCTGTCACTCAACAGTACATAGAAATGTGACTGTTCCCTTCAGACTCCATCAGAAGAGTCTCACACTCCTCCCCTGTACTTCCAGCACAGGTCATATGACACACTGAGCTAACATCCGGTGCTCAGTACAGAGAATAGGCTCCACCTTTTCTCCAACAGTACATCTGCACTGTTTTGCATTCCAGCCATCTGGAGCTGGCTTTTGCCTTGGTGCTTTTTCCCAACATCCTCCCCCAAAAGCATCAATTGGCAAAACATGATCCAGAGAAGAGAACAAACAGTTGTTATACATATAACAGTCCCCTGTTGTTTCAGTTCCACCATTGGAACTCCCCACCACTGGTTTCACCAGTGTACCTCTCTGGTTGTCTGGCTTCCAAGGAATGAGTGCTTCTGCATTACCTTGGCTAGCTACCCTCTGTTGTGTCTTTGTCTCTGACTTAGACACTGCTTCAACCTGCTTTGAGTTGTTAACAATAGCAACACATGCAACAGCTAAGTTAGCAAACTCTTTTGAGTACCTCTCTGGTGGTACACCCTTTGTAACTCTCTCAGACCTGCGTATGAGGTGCTGATCATCTCTGCTCACTGGTTCAGCCTCTGGACTCTTAGGAGAACCAGATCCAATAGTAAACAGTGGTTCTTCCTCCATCTGTGAAGGCCTATCCATTGTGTGAGATTTTCTCTCAATGACTGTTACAACTGAACTCTCTGAGCTCTCACTGTCATCATCATCAGTACCACTGTAATCTGTGACATCAGAAAAATCATCATCATCTGAATCGCCACCTGTGGGAAATGTTTGTACAACTCGCTCTTGCTCTGGAGCACTCTCTAGGAACTTTGTGAGAATCACCTGACCAGATTCAGACAAAATTACTCTGTAGAGACCTTTTTCATAACCCACAAAAATGCCTCTGGCATTCTTTACTCCACCTGGAGTTTCTGTTCTCACATGAGACCCGAAAACCTTAAAATAGGCAACAGAAGGTTTTCTATTGAACAGCTTCTCAAAAGGAGAACATCCCAACTCTGTTGAGACCTTTCTCAACCACACATGAAGATAGGACGCTAGCGATTCGGCCCAATATTCATGTGGCAAATGTGAACTCAGCAATTGCGCATTCATCCCCTTTTGCAACTCTTTGTTCACTCTAACACAGACCCCCCTGTTCCACGCTTCTGGCGAAACTGCAACTTTGTGGTCTATCCCTTTTCCATCCAGGAACTTCTGAAACTTCTGTAACAGAAAAACTTGCTTCTCATCTGTGAAAAGACAATCAATGTTAGCATCATGCATATTTTTAACCTTGTCACAAAACTCCTGAAACTTTTCTAAAGTTTCTTGCGGTTTCTCCATCATATAAACCCAAGAATAATTAGTGAAACAATCCACACACAAAAGGTAAAATCGTGCACCGCCTCTAGATGGTTCTAGAGGACCAATCACATCAGCATACACCCGCTGAAATGCTCTGTCGACCTTCTTGGTCTTGGTCACCTTCCTGGTGCTCACACTGGTCACACCTGTGAGAGAGATTTCGTTAGAAACAGAAGAATTACATTTCATGTAATCACTTTGATCAAAAGTCAACAAATACAGTCCATCTTTCTCTTTGGCAGTAAGAAACAGTTCTCCATCTTTGTAGATCTTGCAGCTTTTAGCATCATAGGACAGTTTCAGTCCTTTCTTTGCAATCTGCGACACGCTCAGCAGATTAAATCTCAGTTCTGGAACCAGGTAAACATCACTTATAGTCAAGTTCAGACTCTCAAGATACACAGTCCCAATTCCAGTCGCTTCCAACTCCTGACCGTTGGGCTGTTTCACAGTGAAGCTTTGCTTCCTCAATGTCGAAAATAGTCGTCTGTGCGGGCACATATGAACCGTGGCGCCCGTGTCGATTATGAATGCGTTCCCAACATCTGGCGTGGTTCCTTTCGCCATCATAGCCTTTGCAGGTTTCACCTGGCACTTGGAACGGCTTTTGCCTGACGCCTCAGGCTTCGTAGAGCTGCTCTTTGCTCCTCTTGACTGGCGCGGCTTCTTACAGTTTCGCTGTAGATGCCCAGTCTGTCCACAATTGTAGCATCGGACAGCACTCAATGCTACTCCATGCTTCCCAGTAGCATCAGCAGTGGGGGAATTAGAACTCCGTTCCTTCCTCCCCCTGTCAGCAACACCCATTGCACCTTGTTCAGGAACACCAACAGTTCCAACAACCACAGTTCCTGCACTCTCCCCTCTGGGGTCAAAGCTCTCCTCAGCTTTCGATGAGCTCTTAGGAACTTGGCCAGCATCATCTTGGCTCACCCCTTCTGGGGTAGTTATCCATCCAGACCCTGATGAATAACTGTCTCTGGTCAGGGGAGATGAGTTAGGCAAGTCTCCCCCCTTCTTGGCATCCATTTTGAATCCAAGACTCTCTCACTTTCAAACAAGCTGTAAAATCCAACAGTTGTTTTTTTCCTTTCTCACGCAGCAAACTGCAAGTTGTTTACGGTCTTTTGCACCTGGCAGCTAAACTCTGGCTGCTATTGAAAGTCCCTTCCTTGTAGCCAAAACATTCTCTGATTTTGTTTCGCTTTCCCAGGCTGACATTCACAGTCCAGCCCCTTTGCCAGTAACTTTCCAACTTTCCGTTACCTAGCAACAATGCATTTCAATAGGACTTCTTATCTTAACCACAATAATTTGTGGAATGCAGGCTGAGCTTCCAAGCTGCAGGCCTCTTCTCCCGGAGCTGTATTTTTCCAAAACGCAGCTCCCCGTGAACCAGTGAATTAATCAGACTGCGTTCACACTTGTAGCGCGAAATGCAGCATACCTTGAACTTTGTTGCTCTGGAAAACACCTCTTCTTTCCACCAGCTGTCTGTTGAGCCTCTGGCTTCTTTCAGACGCTTGCCTTCTTCCTTGGAGCAGAGGAGGACAATCCACCAGCCTCTCATGCAGATGTCCGATGAATCGCAACCATCCGAAGGCTGCCATATGTCAGTATCTTCAGCCCACAGGCAGAGGTACCTGGCCTCCCCCGAGGCAATTGAGCGAGATACTGTTGTTTACCGTCCGTCTGCGACTCCCGGCAGGCTAGGTAAACAAACCCGGCGATCCTCCTCAATCGTGAGAAGAACACACCCTCTGCTTCTCTCTGCTTCTCTCCCTCCCTGCATTCTCCCCAGGGAGGGGAAATGAGACAGACAGGAGTCCTACTTACATGTTTTATTCCTGTCACTCAACAGTACATAGAAATGTGACTTTTCCCTTCAGACTCCATCAGAAGAGTCTCAACTCCTCCCCTGTACTTCCAGCACAGGTCATATGACACACTGAGCTAACATCCGGTGCTCAGTACAGAGAATAGGCTCCACCTTTTCTCCAACAGTACATCTGCACTGTTTTGCATTCCAGCCATCTGGAGCTGGCTTTTGCCTTGGTGCTTTTCCCCAACATAATCATCAAAAGTACACTGGGGGATACAGTGGTACCTTGGGTTACAAACACCTCGGGTTACAAACACTTCAGGTTACAGACTCCACTAACCCAGAATTAGTACCTCGGGTTAAGAACTTCACCTCAGGATGAGAACAGAAATCGTGTGATGGTGGCGCAGCGGCAGCGGGAAGCCCCATTAGCTAAAATGGTACTTCAGGTTAAGAACGGTTTCAGATTAAGAACGGACCTCTGGAATGAATTAAGAGGTACCACTGTACTACAATTTTTGAGTTTACCTTTCTCTCTCTCTTTCTCTCTCTCTCTCCTCTCCTAAGCTATATTATAACCCACTTGAAGAACTTCATGCTATGGAATGACATGCAACTGTTGCAAGAAATGAAATAAGGTAAGTTTCCTTCATCTGAAAAGAGATTCGGTGGTTCGGGTTCCCAAATACGCTTTGGGTTTCTTTGTTCTTTCCTCACCTTGAAATCCATTGCCATTACTGAGATTTACAAAGAGGTTTATTGTAGAGTTAATTTTAGTGCCTGTGTTTTTCTCCCCACTTCTTTCGGAGGGTCCTTGAATGTGTACATCAAAATCAGCAGAACAGTTGCATTGTGTTTTTAATTAAACTGATGCTGGGCTGCCTCCAAAGTACAATCAAAGGCAATCCTTAATGATAACGCTGCCTCGGCTTCCTTTCATAATGACTGGGATGCAATGTTGTTGTACCAAAAAATGCTGTTGTTGTAATCATTCCGGCATTCATGTTGTTAGCAGGATAATGACATGGGGAAACAAAACTGATTACTGGCGTATGATTGACATGTTGAGGTCTGGATGACAAGCCAAGAATCTGTGTGGTGTGGACTGGTGTTGGGGCCCTCCTATTGTTTTCTCTTCATTTGAGGAACTATGAACATTTCTTTCTACCACCACCCAGTCCAACTGAAATATATCCCCAATGGGACTATTTTTGAATGTTGCTTGGTAGCTGCAATGCTAAAATATATATTGATCAACTGTCCGGCAGAGAAGGGTGACTAGGAGAAAGCTATGTACAGGTTTATGAGTCCTGTTTCCCTCCATCCTTTATGGCACAATTCAAGGCTCAGTTGACCTATAAAAACCATAAATATCTGGAGACACAACCCACTGAGAAATTCGCTGGCAGTATTCTTGAACAAGATAAATTTTGTTACTGATGAGTTCAACCTCGCTGCCATTTTAAGTATGTCACAGACCTTAACTCTAGGAAAATCTATTTGGTGTAAGCTGAGGCTTGGGGAAGCAGGACCAGATCATTCAGAGGAAGTGACTATTGCCAGTTATGCAAAGGGGAAGGTCTCTAGAAAATGCAGCTGTCTTCCTCCCTGCATAGTTCCTGATGTAACCAAGGCATCCAATTTGCTTCTACTGATAGCCAGTCTAGAGCCCTTGCAGAAAATGAACACAGAATTCCTTACACACCTCATCTAGATCCTTTCAGTACCCTAGACAACCTTCTTCTGCACATCCGGTCTAAGAGAACACATATCTCCTGTTACTGAACCTCACGTAACTGGAGAATTTGCACTCTCCTCACTCCCATTCTCACTGCTCTTTCCTCTGGTACGCAGGCTGAGACCCTATCTGCCCACGGACTGTCTCACCAGGGTGGTGCATGCTCTAGTTATCTCCGGCTTGGACTACTGCAATGCGCTCTACGTGGGGCTTTGAAGGTGACCCGGAAACTACAACTAATACAGAATGCAGCAGCTAGACTGGTGACTGGGGGTGGCCACCGAGACCGCATAACACCGGCCTTGAAAGACCTACATTGGCTCCCAGTACATTTCTGAGAACAATTCAAAGTGTTGGTGCTGACCTTAAAGCCCTAAACGGCCTCAGTGCAGTATACCTGAAGGTGCGTCTCCACCCCCCATCGTTCTGCCCAGACACTGAGGTCCAGTGCCAAGGGCCTTCTGACAGTTCCCTCACTGCGAGAAGCCAAGTTACAGGGAACCAGGCAGAGGGCCTTCTCGGTGGTGGCACCTGCCCTGTGGAACGCCCTCCTATCAGATGTCAAAGAGAAAAACAACTACCAGACTTTTAGAAGACATCTGAAGGCAGCCCTGTTTAGGGAAGCTTTTAATGTTTAACAGATCACTCTACTTTAATACTTTGTTGGAAGCCACCCAGAGTGGCTGGGGAAACCCAGCCAGATGGGTGGGGTATAAATAATAAATTCTATTCTATTCTGTGTACTACTTCCAGAAACAGAGCATACCAGCTCTTAAACTGGAAGTAGCATATCATCAACATGATTAGTACCCATTGCTAGCCTTTGCTCTAGCCATTGCTAAAGATCAAGAAGACCCTACAGGGTCACATTCCCCCAGCCTTTTTCCCGATAGAGGTCATCAGTCAAGGCTGTTTTGGTATAAAGAGAAGTGGGATACAGCTATTAATGAAAAATTAACGTGTGCTATCAAGGTAAGATGGGGAATATGGAGGAGAAATGATTTTGTGGAGATATGGAAGGTATCTGTAGAATTTGTACAGTGGTACCTCGGGTTAAGTACTTAATTCGTTCCGGAGGTCCGTTCTTAACCTGAAACTGTTCTTAACCTGAAGCACCACTTTAGCTAATGGGGCCTCCTGCTGCCGCCGCGCCGCCAGAGCACGATTTCTATTCTCATCCTGAAGCAAAGTTCTTAACCCGAGGTACTATTTCTGGGTTAGCGGAGTCTGTAACCTGAAGCGTATGTAACCCAAGGTACCACTGTACTGTTAAAACAGAAAGGCATCAAACCATCGCAAGAGGTGTTGAAATTTTGGGAGGCTGGATAGTTACAATGGAGTGGTCTTGAGGGTGGGATGCACATTTTTATTTATACTTTAACTTGTATTATTATTACTTTGTTTTTTTTAAAAAAAAATCAAGGCTGTTTCAGTGCCAAAAACAGATCCAAAGCCAGACTGAAATGGATCTAGATAATCTGCTTTCTCTAGACATACCTGAATATGACCAGGCACTACCCTCTCAGTTAACTTGCTCAAGAAGGAAATATTAGAGACTGGGTGGTGGCTTTATAAAACCTCTATTTAAATTACTTTGTCTACATATTTTTGTATGCAACAGTAATAGTCTTTTTCTTTTTTTAAAAAAGAAAAACTCTGGATATGGAGAGAGCCTCTTCAAGGGAGACCTTACTACTGCCTTTTGAAAGGGGCATAACTTCCTTCCCAAATTAGGACTTCCTCCCATAAAGGTGTTATTTACACATTTACACAATATTGGCGATTTCTTTGATGGGTAAGCTCAGCTGCATGAGAAATTATCCACCACCAAACATCTTCCTCTACAACATGCAGGAGAAGATGTGTACATGTTCTATGGGTTGTCCTCTAGGGCATCAGGTATGGCCAACGCCCTCCATGTACAGAACATGTCACAGAATGTCCTGCAATGTGCAGATGCTTTCCTGCAGGTGTTCAGGGGTTCTTCCGCAGACAAGTTGATGTGGGAAAGGATTCCAGAGAAGCAGAAAGTTTGAAAACCATTGAAGCAGAAGATTGGACAAGTTGGCCTCCAGAGTCCCTTCCAAGTGATCTGATTTTGTGATGTTTCTCCCCACCATTCCCTTAAATCTCCAGAAGACAATTTAAAGCAAGGCTGCCTGCTATCTCAAGCGCACTTCCCCATTGTCCTTACAAGATTGACGTGGTGACCCAGACAAGTTCCTGGAACAGACAGAAGACGATTTCAAAGAGCCGGGACAAAAGAACTGCAGAATTATTGATGTCTCTGATCCACACAAACATCAACTTCCTGATGCAGTCAGAGGTCAGCAAGAAGTCTCGGAGACCTCATAAAAGAAGTTCTACAGGCTAATTTACCCCCTTCCCGACTATGTGAGTCTCTCCTCTCTCCGGGCCTGTGTAGCAGCAGGGATGAGACACAGTTTTGAAGTTGAAAGCTTTTGTGCTCCGAGTGAAGAGAAATGACGAGAGGAAGTCTTGTGAAAAGCAATGCCTATCAGGTATACACAGGTCGGTAAAGTAAAAATCTTCAATGAGCTTCTTTATTATTATTATTTAAGTCAAAATACATGCAAAGGTAGCACTTGAAAGAAAAAGAGGACAATTTACATTTCCTTCCTTAACATTTTCATATCAAAATTGCACAGGGAGGGAGGGTGTTTTTTTAATCGATTTCTGCATGTTTGTAACAAATAGTAATTTCTTTTTATTAGTCCATTTTTCAAATTCCAACCAAGCACCGTGCTTTAGTGGAAGATAAAAGATGAACAGCCACCGTTTTTTCAGGAATTAATTTTGTCAATACCGTCTGTTCTTTTATTACGCAATATAAGAACAATTACACCACTGTATATATATAATTTTTTTTTAAAAAAAAAGGAAGTTGGAAGATTATAATTTTTCATTTATTGCTCTTTTTTTTTCCTAAAAAAGAAGATGAAGCCCAATAAGGAAATACATTTTTATTACATTTGTTATTGATGCTATAAAACTATATATTTTAATGGCCAGGAAATACAATGTAATTGATCATATGTTGAAAATGCATTAATTTGAGTTACAGTATTTTTCATATGTAATTTGAAATTATGTAAGAATATAAAAACATCACACTGGCTGATGTAAATCTATGACTTATTCTTTCATTATATTACATTACGGCATGAGGATAGTCACAGGGGAGGAATGAAATTATTTGACCCCCAACGTGCCGAAAAAGCGACGGCTGTGGTTTTGTTCAGATCTGAGTACCGGCAGAGAGACGCCATTTTATGATGTTCTCCTCACAGAATTTTCTATTGGGCCATTTCCTGCAGTAGAACGGCTGACCCCTTTACCAGTCTGAAACATTTGTGACACTTAAACACACTGCAGCCAATGGAACACACTGTCTATAAAAACAGTCATTTTGTAGTAAAACTAAAAGACTTTCCTGATGACACAATGGTGCTGTAACCAAGAGATGTTTCCTTTGAGGCCCTTTACAAGAAGGCATTGAAGAGGCTTCCTGCTGGGACATCCAAATGTCCCTATTTTCCAGGGAGAGTCCCAGATTTACAGAAGTCTTCCGGTTTCTGATTTGGCCCCGGAATATCCTGCTTTTCCTTAGGAAGTCCCTATTATCATCACAGAAATGTTGGAGGACATAGTGTTATCCAATCCCCAAGCCATCTGAAGGCAGCCCTGTATAAGGAAGGTTTTTTAAAATATTTAACATTTTATTATGTTTTTTATATACAGTCATACCTCATGTTACAGCCGCTTCAGGTTACATGTTTTCGGGTGGTGGACCACGGGAAACCTGGAAGTACCGGAATGAGTTACTTCCGGGTTTCGCTGCTCGCGCATGCGCAGAAGCGCTAAATTGCGCCGGTGCCTGCACAGATGCAGCACTTCAGGATGTGAACACTGCGGGTTGCGGATGTGCCTCTGTCATGGATTACGTCCGCAACCTGAGGTTTCACTGTATGTTGGAAACTGCCTAGAGTGGCTGGGGCAACCCAGGCAGATGGGTGGGGTATAAATAGTTTAAATGTTGTAATTGTTGTTGTTGTTATGCTTATGGAATAGGATGTCCCTATTTTCATCACTGAAAGGGTATGAACATGTGGTTGGCCACTGTGAGAAGAGGATTAAGTGATGCTGCTGAACAATCATAGCCTGCCGTCAACAACTAAATTTTCAGGCTACAGTTTAAAGTAGTGATGGCCAATTGCTTGGTCATGTGCACCAAAAGTGATGTCTAAAGTGCCATTCTGGTGACTCAGTACAGCCCTGCCCTCATACCTTGGCTTGACTTTGTTTCTAATACAGAGGTACCTCCGCTTATGAACTTAATTTGTTCTGGAAGCCCGTTCTTACACCAGAAACGTTCTTAAACCGAGGCACGCTTTCCCCAATGAGGCTTCCCGCCACTGGTGCCCTTCCACTGGTCGGCTTCCATTCGTCTTCCAGGGCAAAGTTTGCTAGCTGGAACACCTACTTCCGGTTTTGCAGAGTGCGTTGCCCAAATCGTTCATTAACAGTACTGTTCTTAGACTGAGGTACACTGAATTAGGTAATGGGGCAGTACAGAGAGGTACGCAAGCAAGCATGTTGGCCAGGCTCTGTATTGCAGCCATACCTTCCTGAGCCTTCCTAGTAGTGTCATCTAACCTGCCTCCATGGTTAAGAGGGAGCATTGCTTCCGAATACCAGTTACTGGAAACCATAGGATGGGATAGTGCTCTTGCACTCAAGCCCTTTTGTGGGCTTCCTACAGGTGACTGGTTGGCTACTGTCTTTGGCCTGATCCAGGTCTTTGGCCTGATCCAGCTCTTTTTGTGGTTTCCTCCTTATATGTATAGACAGTCTGTGACTGTTTTCAACTTTGCTGGGGGCTCTCTCCCACTGGAGGGTGTGCAAAGCCCCCTGTTTTGAATCCAAGTCTCCAGCTGGTTCTTTTGTTAATTAACCCACGTGTGGGTCACGGGTCTCATTATTCCCCACCACCACTACACACACACACACACACACACACACGGGAGAGGGGTGCAGAACACAGACAATCGGTACGATGGTTCATAGTAAGATGAAAAGGAAAACTCATGAACATGCTGTCCCCAACCGTTATTGGTTGGATCAACTCTGTGCAACCTCCAGCTCCTCCTCAGGGCAAACCACTTGAATCAACTTCTTAAAGAAGTTTGGGTGTGCAAACTTGCCCCCACTCTAGAGTGGGTGTGGCATTTTCAGCACCAAAGCAACCGGAAGAGAGGATTCCTTGCTTTGCTCTAATCCTGCTTACCATTCCCCACAAACCCCTTGAAACGCCTTCCTTCCATTTTTAACCCTCTGGGATCGCAGCTTCATTTAAAACTGCTTGCTTTTTGCGAGCTTCCTGTGTAATTTCTTTCTCAGAAAATCTTCCCTACCTTCCTTCATTTGAAAAATCCATGGCTCGTGGAACATTTCCCACAATCTGTGACTCCACGTAGAATCTGCTTCTGTATTTGCTGACAGAGATGGCATATGGGTATAAAAATGATATAACTTTCCTGTGCAGATGTGCTCTTTGAGAGTTTTGGAGCTGAAAAGAGGGCTGTCTTTTATCTTATTGCCTTGCCTGTCTGGAAATAAAAACGGCATCTTGCAAAATAGTTTAGGAAAAGGATAAATTCAGCCGTGTGTCACCCTTCCCTAAATTCATCTACCTTACACAGGTACTAGGCTGTTCAGGGCTTGTAAAGAGAAGGAGACAGTGCATCTATGCCCCTCCTGAACCTAATGACAAGCACCAAGGCTCAAACATACTTGCAACCACACCATTGTTGTTGAGCTGTGCTGAGATGTGTATGTACCAGAGATGGGCAGACTAGATAATTCAATCCATTTTTGGTGTTACCTGCACTCAACCACAGATCCTGTGGTGCGTTGTTCTGTTCCACCGATTGCATTTTTTACATGAAATATACACATTCGTGGGAAAATGCACACTTTTCAAGTTGCATTTGTCAATAAAATGTGCATTTTGCATGCATCTTCTATATAAAAGACTTTTTTTTTTTTTTTGGTATGCACTGTTTGCACACCGGAAATTCACGGCAGATTCTGGAGAAGCATCTGATCTACCTTGGAGCTGCATTCTAAACTGCAAGGAAGTTCCTTTTATCCCTGTTTGTGGCTGAAAAAGCAGTCCAAACAGATTGCTTTACTCATCCCAAGTATGACACACTGCACATGCTCCAATGAAATTCCTAGGCCTTGGGCCAGGGAGGTTTTGCTCATCAGATGGAGGGAGCTCCCCCATCTACCCGTCTTGCCTCCTCATGCTAGCTATGCCTGCAGGTATAATGAACAAGTTTCCAAGGTATCTTGTCTGTGGCCTCATACCAAGCTCTTATTCCAGGGTGTGGGGAGGGGGCAACACAGAGCCCCCATTAAAAGGGAGAACTTCTCAGAATTAACTAGTAAACTGGAGCTGCAATGCTCGTCTCAGATTCCTGCAATCGAAGGATCGATACCTCGCCGCTTGCAGTTCTTCTTTAATGGAAGCAATGTAGCTTCCCATATGAAGGTTCATAACCTTGGAGGTTATCTTTCATCCTGAACTCTCTTTGATTGTAATTTTACATCCCACAAATCTCATTCTATCATCTCCAAAACATACCAAGGCTGTGACCAAAGCTGTCTCGGGATGATGCTGAGTCAATAATTCATACCTTTATTACATCTCAGCTGGATGGCTGTAATTCATCCCACTCGCTTTAACTGTGCTAACACCTGTAGATGTCTGTGCCTGCAGCATTGCTCTGGACACCGGCTGTTCTAGGCCTCCCATTTTGCAGGATCATCTCTCCCGTGCTGTGGTTTATAAAGTAGGAGAGGGATGAGGTACTCCATCTGGAGGTGGGGACTGTTTGGGGAGCCACAACAAAGGCTGAAAGTAAAACGCACCAAAGGAGTAACTGGAAGAGAAGAGAACCATGCGCCAATCAAACAATTCTGGGATTCTATATAGGAGGGGTGGCCAGCTTCCAAGAGACTGTGATCTACTCCCACTATAAATAAACTGGCAGTGATCTACCCATTGGATTGACCAGAGTTGAGCTAAATTTTTTGTGTGTGCAGTCAATGGAGATCACGCAATCGACCAGGATCGACCAGGGACAGCCCGTGTTTGACTGGTAGATCACAATCGACCAGTTGGACAGGCCTGCTCTACAGCATGTGGCAATCAAAAATTATATTAGCCAATTTATAATGAGTTGCTGCTATGGCAGAGAACCCCTGAAACTGGCCCAAATAGCTGGGGTGGTGGTATGTAATGTTGATGGGCGTTCCAACTTCTCAGGGGAAGAGGCAAAGTTGTAAGAATATTTGCAGCCCAACGTCTGTGAGGGAAGGGAAAGCATTCAGTTTGTATGGGAGTGGAACCTTAGGATAGGAGTAGGGGAAGAGGTTCCAGGACACAGGAAAGTCTAGAGGCAGGAGAATCAGAAGCAAGATAGCTGAAGGAAGGGTGGGAAGTATAGGAAATGGACTGAGGAACAAAATTCCTGAGGAAGTGTGTCTGTTTATGTGTGTGAAGGGAGCTTGAGGGAAATGTAGAGATAGGGATGGAATTTGATGGGATTTATTTCCTCAGCAAAATTACCAGATCTGCACACTTGCCCCCACCTACAACCACACAAATGCACGCACACACAAACACACACATACCAACTGACACATATATCTCAGCAACACAATTTACCTGAGGAATCTGCCCTACAATGGATCCTACAAGGTGATCTTTAAGCCCCACCCCCATGCGCCTTTTGAAAAAGTTACTAGCTGCTTGGATCATTTAGCTTAACACGGTGGTTCCCCCCATGCGTTAAAGCCTATTTCATGCATCTCCTAAAGAGTTAATAGTTGCCTACAGCAGCTAGCAAGTGCAGCTGACTGAAAATTTGTACAAGTGCATGTGATCAGCAGGCATGCCATCAGGGGTGGAATGAGGCAAGGAGTACAGCCTTCATAAACAGCCCACCCTAGGAATAGGTGCATTAGCTCAGAAAGTGCGTAAAATGGGCCTATGGCTCTCCATAAGAATGTCTGACTTTTGTCCTATCTTCTGCACTTAGAGGTTTCTTATAGAATCATAGAATCATAGAATCATAGAGTTGGAAGAGACCACAAGGGCCATTGAGTCCAACCCCCTGCCAAGCAGCAAACACCATCAGAGCACTCCTGACATATGGTTGTCAAGCCTCTGCTTAAAGACCTCCAAAGAAGGAGACTCCACCACACTCCTTGGCAGCAAATTCCACTGTCAAACTGCTCTTACTGTCAGGAAGTTCTTCCTAATGTTTAGGTGGAATCTTCTTTCTTGTAGTTTGGATCCATTGCTCCGTGTCCGCTTCTCTGGAGCAGCAGAAAACAACCTTTCTCCCTCCTCTATGTGACATCCTTTTATATATTTGAACATGGCTATCATATCACCCCTTAACCTCCTCTTCTCCAGGCTAAACATGCCCAGCTCTCTTAGCCGTTCCTCATAAGGCATCGTTTCCAGGCCTTTGACCATTTTGGTTGCCCTCCTCTGGACACGTTCCAGTTTGTCAGTGTCCTTCTTGAACTGTGGTGCCCAGAACTGGACACAGTACTCCAGGTGAGGTTTCTAATGTGTTTTGTGACAGATAAATGCTTCTGAACAAATAAATAAAACACATCTTGCCCACGACCCAGAAGGACACCAGCACGTTCTGATATGCTAACATTGCAGCGATGTTAGTGCCCCAGACATCCTTCTGTGGTCATGTGCTTTCTCTCTTTAGCCCCAATCCATGGTTTCCCCACATGGAAAGACAAGGAGAAATTCCTGCATTTTCTCTTTGCTTCCACCCTGGGAAGCTGCTTACAGGTAAAAGCAGAGGGGGGTGGGAGTCAGGAGACTCCAATGACTAGCAGTGGGGCCCCTGCTTGGATAGGAGGAGCCTTGGCAGCTGACCAGCTCCTGGCTCCATCCATTGATGTCAATCAGATTTAAAGTGGATGCTGCTGCTGCTGCTGTGTGTGTGTTTAATGTTTATATCTCACCCAATCCCCCAATCTCTGCCAACCTCAAAAGAATGCTTAGAAGAAGAAAAATAATGATAGAATGTGCCTTTCATCTGGTTTCCTTCCAAAAGGGAGACTCCCCCCTCTCTCACTTCACGGGTGTCGATAGCATGGCAGAAATTTTAAGTTTGCCAGCTTTACAAACCACTGGGGGTTTGATTCAACATAACAGCATCTACCTGCCTTTGGAAAGGCACACATAATACTAAGGCACTCATTAGGTAAGCTTAGGCATGTTGGTTTGACTTGCCCAACTAGAATGTTTTAAACACACACACACACACACACACACACACACACACACACACACACTCATATCCTGTCGCTGTCTTTCTCTCTCTCCCCAGTCCACAACTTGATAGACGAAAGCTATAACATTATTCATATCTGCATGACATAGCATCATCTCTCTCTCTCTCTCTCTCTCTCTCTCTCTCTCTCTCTCTCTCTCTCATATGTATGTCTGACTTTGAAGATCTGTAGTCCTTTTCAACATTCAAGGTCTCTGTACCCCTTACCTGGATGTGATGCTCTGCCACTTGAATTAGCATTACCCTTCAAAGCCCCATCTTTCTCAAAGATAGCAGTCACTGTGTCGTCCGCTTTGTTCAAGCACTTATTGCCAAGAGAGAGAGAGAGAAAGCCTTTTTTGTGTTCTGTCGTTTTATGTCTTCTTTTGCACCCAAAGGGAGTGGATTTTGATTGAAAAAGGTGGGGGGAGCATCATCAAGCTAAGACATTTCATTGAGCTGATGAACGGCAACAAGCACAGTTGTAGCCAATTGAGTTCTACTCAGAGTAAACCCATTGAAATCAATGGACCGAACTTAACCATATTATTTCACATCAGTGGGTCAACTGATAGAGACTCAGGGCTCTTCAAAACTTGAGGGCTTTTTTGAGGGGGTGCGCGCTCTGCAACATACAATAGCAAGTTGCTCTTGTACTATCAGACAGCAAAATCAGGGCAGAAAATAAACCACAATATTTTCAATATGGATGCAGCAGGAAGCTGTGAAGCATTGCGAGGTATTTAATGTAGCCTTAAGCAGGAATGAATTTCTTCTTGCCTGGTGGAATGATCTGCCATCTCTTTCCCCCTTACACTGTTCTAGGGGTTTTCCGTAGAGCCAGTTTGGGGAATTGGGGGGTGGGGCTCAGGGGGAAGAGAGGGAGGAACACTGTTGCACTAGCAGACATGCTTTCAAAGGCATCTGCTCATGGGACTAGATAGCTGAAGGATGTTCAACAGTCTAGAAGCCAAGCCTTATGATGAACAGTTGAAGGAGCTGGGTATGTTTAGCCTGGGAAAATGTAGACTAAGAGGAGATTATGATTTGTTGTTGTTGTTGTTTAGTCGCTTAGTCATGTCCGACTCTTCATGACCCCATGGACCAGAGCACGCCAGGCACTCCTGTCTTCCACTGCCTCCCGCAGTTTAGTCAAACTCATGCTTGTAGCTTTGAGAACACTATCCAACCATCTTGTCCTCTGTCATCCGCTTCTCCTTGTGACCTCCATATTTCCCAACATCAGGGTCTTTTCCAGGGAGTCTTCTCTTCTCATGAGGTGGCCAAAGTATTGAAGCCTCCGCTTCAGGATCTGTCCTTCTAGTGAGCACTCAGGGCTGATTTCCTTAAGAATGGAGATTATGATAGACATCTTCAAATACCTTAAGGGCTGTCACATGGAAGATGGAGCAACCTTGTTTTCTCTTGCTCCACAGGGTACGACAAGGACCTTTGACTTCAAGTTCCAAGAAAGGAGATTCCATCTAAACATCAGGAAGAAAATTCTGACAGTAAGAGCTGTTCAGCAGTGGAACAGACTCCCTCAGGAGGTTGTGGACTCTCCTTCCTTGGAGGTTTTAAAGCAGAGATTAGATGGCCATCAGTCATGGATGCTTTAGTTGAGATTCCTGAATTGCAGAGGGTTGGACTAGATGTCCCCGGGGTCCCTTCCAACTCTAAAATTCTATGATTATATAAATCCCTCTCAGCATGTCCACTTTGAAACTTTTGCAACTGCAAAAAATATTGAAAATGGGTGTGCGCACACAGTTGCCCCAATACCACCCTGAGCACAAATAATCTGAAATGCACAATACAAAGGACATTCCTGGGAGGGGGCTTAGCCTTATACTGATTCAGACCTTTGGTGCATTTCATCCACTGCTGCCCATTCATATATATATATATATATATATATATATATATATATATATTCATTTATATACATTTCAATAGTTTAACATTAATTCTAACATTACAAAACTCGACCCTTCCACATCTTTCTGCGGTTCTTTGAATTCATTTTATCATTTCCTGCATATTCTAAATTGACTTAACTTCTTCTTTTATTCATCTATTTTGATTATATATTCTTTTGAAACTGCAGGTTATTACAGTAATCCTGCCAATGACTTTATCTGTTTACTGCCTATTTCTGATTGACAGATGTTCACCCAAGTTTCAGGGAACAGCCTTTTGCAATCCATGGCACCTGATGTATTGCTAAATGCAAACAGTGGGAATTAGGCCTGGGGCAATATGCATGAGAACCATGGTTTTTGCATTCCACCTGGAACACAGAATGAAATGAGAAGATGGCTTTATTCCACATGAATATTGGGAGCGACCCCCCCCCCAGCCACAGTTCAGTGGTACAGCATCTGCAGATGCTACCATGATTAATCCCTAGTATCTTGGAGTTTGAATCCTCATCAGTTCAGGTCCTACCCTCTGGAGCAGCACATGGAAGGGATGTCACATGGAAGATGGAGCAAGCTTGTTTTCTGCTACTCCAGAAGGTAGGACCCAAACCAATAGCTTCAAATGACAAGAAAGGACTGAACATCTGGTGGTAAGAGCTGTTCAATAATGGAACACACTGCTCAAAAAGATGGTGGACTTCACTGGTGGTTTTTCCATAGCTAGGATGGCCATATATTGGGGGAATCTTTTGCTGTGATTCTTGCATTGCAGGAGGTTGGACTAGATGACAGTTCTTTGTTATCCAGGTAGGTCTGGGAGATATTCCTGCCTGAAGAGTCAGTGTAGACAATGCTGAGCTAGATGGACCAATCATCTGACCCAGTATAACTCAGCTTCCTCTAATCCTAGGTTACTAATGAAAAAATCAGGGCCCTGAACTGATAGCTCTAATGCTGAATGATATAGAAGTCAAGGGACTATTAGCACTGTTGCAGCTCAGAAGGCAGCTAAACAGCCTATTCAGGAAAGTAGATACTGAAGTAACTTCTGATATATGTTCTATCCAACAAAAAACACTTTATTTACCAGTAATGGTAGGCTCATTACAAACCTAGAATGAGATAGATTCCCAGATACGTTGTGAAGATAGCATTCATAGTAATGGAGTTAAGCAACATCAAGTAATTTTAATAGGAATGGTTCAGGAGCAGGTTTGGTAAGTATATTGGTACCTACACCTCAATAACTCTTTATAAGGGCTGCACACGCCACCCCAAATCCAATTGGGGACCTGATGTGCTGCTACACAGCAGTCCCATCCTGACTCATGATAATCCAGGGCTGACCTGACCCAGATCAGAGCACCAAACTGATTGGGGGGTCTTGCACTGTCATGTGGTTGAGAGGGAAGATGAAGAGATGTGCTTCTCCTTCTCTGCTGACTACATGTTTAAAATCCTTCTTAAATATGCATTTGAAATATTTGGAAGGAAGAGATGCATATGGGCTTCCTGTATGTTTTCCCCCACATCTGTCTCCTTGCTGCCCCAGATCACTCCAGAAGGACCCAGTCCAACCCAGCACTATACAGATCTACCTTAACCCAATCCATCTGGATCCCAGATTGACAGCCCAATTCAAATTATAATTAGTAATAGTAGTAGTGCTGCCATGGCAACTTAAAACAACTTACAATATTTTTTGCAGGGAGAAGTATATATACATGTAATTTTGGATCCAGGATGCGGCCAGATCCAGTACACAGCCCTATGCTTTATATAGAAGATTCACATGAAAACGCACCTCTGTTGATATTTCCCGGTACTCAAAAGCTGTGAGGTCCCATCAGAATTAGCTAAAAGGTATAAGGGTGGCGCTGTGGTTTAAACCACAGAGCCTAGGACTTGCCAATCAGAAGGTCGGCGGTTCGAATCCCTGCGACGGGGTGAGCTCCCGTTGCTCGGTCCCTGCTCCTGCCCACCTAGCAGTTCGAAAGCACGTCAAAAGTGCAAGTAGATAAATAGGTACCGCTCCGGCGGGAAGGTAAACGGTGTTTCCATGCGCTGCTCTGGTTCACCAAAAGCGGCTTAGTCATGCTGGCCACATGACCCGGAAGCTGTACGCCGGCTCCCTCGGCCAGTAAAGCGAGATGAGCGCCGCAACCCCAGAGTCGGTCACAACTGGACCTAATGGTCAGGGGGTCCCTTTACCTTTACCTTATAAGGTAACACGGCTGGGAAAACCTCTCCTTGGGACTTTTGAGAGCTGTTGCCATCAATCAGAGTAAACCAGGGTATCCAACATGGTCCTGTCCACCTTTTGTTGGACAGCTCCACCCTCCACTTCCACCGACAACTGGCCATGCTGGCTGCAGCTGCTGGAAGTTGGAGTCCAACAACATCCCAAAGGCGCAATGTTGGTTGTTCATGGAGTGGATGGTGTTGTGGATGGTTATGAGACAGCATGAACCATATCTCAGCAGCAGAGTGCATGTCTGATATGTATGAACTCCTACACTTATAAATTGCAAACCAAGTCTCATTTGTTTAATCATTTGCCGTATCGATCAGTCACCCCATGCAATGAGCCTCTACGTGCTGGACAACCCTAATATAAAGGAAGAGCTTCAAATACTTCAAAGTACAAACAATTTCTAAATTATAAATGTAACAAGTAACAACACAACAAAGAGAAACATATTAGCACTGGCACAATAATATAAAACAAAAAACCTGATACACAGAGAGAGAGAGAAAGCATCACCAACTGAGCAGAGAATCCAATCAAATGATCTTAACACTGAAATGTGAACAGATGAGAAGAAGTTGTGAAGAAGATGCTAAACGGCCTGCAGGAGTAGGAAGATCTTTGTCTGACACTAAAAAGACATTAAGGTTGGTACCAAGCAGACCTCCCCAGGGAGAGCAATCCACTAACAGGGGATTCAGACCCCCTTGAAAAGGCCCTTTTCCTTGTTGCTGCACTGTGTACTTTCAGAATGAGTAAGGGGCGATCTGCACACAAATGGGAGATGATAACATTAAACTGTTCCTAGATTGTACCATTTTGAACCGAAGGTGGAGGGTTGTATACTTCAGTAAAGGGAAAGGGACCCCTGACCATTAGGTCCAGTCATGGCTGACTCTGGGGTTGCAGCTCTCATCTCGCTTTATTGGCCAAGGGAGCCGGCGTACAGCTTCCGGGTCATGTGGCCAGCATGACTAAGCCGCTTCTAGCGAACCAGAACAGCACACGGAAATGCCGTTTACCTTCCTGTCAGAGCGGTACCTATTTATCTACTTGCACTTTGACATGCTTTTGAACTGCTAGGTTGGCAGGAGCAGGGACCGAGCAACAGGAGCTCACCCCGTCACGGGGATTCGAACCACCGACCTTCTGATTGGCAAGTCCTAGGCTCTGTGGTTTAACCCACAGGACACCCGCGTCCCAGTGTATACTTCAGTGCTCCCCCATAAAAAGTGAGTCCTAGCAAGCAGAAACCAAATGTGTCAGAGAGAGACGTCTAGGTCACACGTTTTCCTGGCAATTGCCCTTCTAGGAACAAGAAGGGTTTAAAAAATAAATAAAAACAAACAAAAAAATGGGTTTATTCAATTAAACACACACACATACCCCACGCCACAACACACACATACTGGTGTGAAGTTGTACAACCCTTTAACAGGTGCACTATGTAGACTGCTCCCAGTTGCAGCAATCAAAAGGAAATTGACTAGGGCCACATTCAGATCATGCATGTAAAACAGTAAGATGTTGCTTTAAACAGTCATGGCTTTTCCTAAAGAATTATGGAATTGTGGGCTGTAAGGGTGCTGGGAGTTGCTAGTAGAACCCTATTCCCCTCCCAGAGATCCCTGGGAAGGGACATTGATTGTTAAACCTCTTTGAGAAATGTGGTGCTGTGGGTTAAGCCACAGAGCCTAGGACTTGCCGATCAGAAGATCGAAGGTTCGAATCCCCGCAACGGGGGTGAGCTCCCATTGCTCGGTCCCTGCTCCTGCCCACCTAGCAGTTCGAAAGCACGTCAAAGGGCAAGTAGATAAATAGGTACCGCTCTGGCGGGAAGGTAAACGGTGTTTCCGTGCACTGCTCTGGTTTGCCATAGTCTTGCTGGCCACATGACCCGGAAGCTGTACGCCGGCTCCCTCGGCCAATAAAACGAGATGAGTGTCACAAACCCAGAGTCAGCCATGACTGTACCTAATGGTCAGGGGTCCCTTTACCTTCACCTTTTTAACAACTCTCAATGTCTTTAACCAAACCACAGTTCCAAGTGGTACCATACTGCTTTTAAATGTATGATGTGAATGTGGTCTGTATGATGGTGAGGATGTCCTATGGTGCAAAAAAATATAAACGTATGGTTTTGTCTTGTATGGGCGACTTGCTTTCATTCATTTCCCTCTTGCCACTTGACAACCAGAAAAGAAAACACACATTGCAGGGGGGTGATTTAGAGGGGAAGGGGAGAAACCTGGTTATCCAAATTCACCCAAAGGCACAACAACTTTAGGTGGAGGAGAGGGGGAAGAGTGATTGTCTGAACCCCCTCCCCTTGCTTACCCCTCCTTTCTCTCTGTCCCTCATAAAAACCACAACACAAAAAGGACTTCTCAGTTCACAGGTGAAATAAATTGCCGGTATGTGTGCTTAGTAACAGTTCATAGCCTTTTATTCCCCCCGACCTGCATACAAAAATTAATGGGATGAACCAGTGTGGCATTGTGTCCTTGACAAGTAATTTGTTATAAATAATAATACAAATGATTACAGAGAGCCACACTGACTGCTGGGAGCGCATCCGTTTTCCAGTTGGGGGAATAAAGACGATGGAGATGGTGGTTGGGGGGGTGGCTTGGTTGTCAGGTTCCGTGGCGGCCCAGCAGGCATGACAACATGGGGCCTTGTCACGGCCAGTCTCAAAGTTTCTTCAAAGGGAACGCTGGAGGGCTTCAGCCCTTATAAAAGCCAGGCATGACTAACAGGAGTTAAAAATAAAATGGTTTCTCCTGTGGGGCTGTGTGTCAGAAAAAAAATTTAATTGCCCACAAGTTGCATCTCCTCACAGCCTTCTCCTCCCTTGTGTTATTGAACAAGCCGGCTGCGTTTCAACACTGCAGCAGTTAGTCAGGTTTTATCTTCTACAGAGACAGGCCATAATGTCTTTCATTTGTGCCTTCTGCGTGTGAGAGAGAGCGAAAGCTCATAATAGAGCATCTGGAGTCAGGTATGGGGGAAAGGTGATAAGAAGAGCCTGCTGGATCAGGTCAAAGGACCATCTGGTCCAGCATCCTGTTCTCACAGTGGCCAACCAGATGCCTGTGAGAAACCCACAAGCAGGATTCGAGCACATGAGCTACTCTCTCCTCCCGTGGTTTCCAGAAGCACAGCTGTGTCCATATGTGGAGTTGCATGGCTAATAGCCATTGATAGCCCTCTCCTCCATGAATTTGTCTAATCCTACTTTAAAGCAATCCAATTTGTTGGCCATCATAACCTCCAGTTCTCAATGTCCACCTTTGGTATCTACCTTTGGGAAACCGGAAAGCAGGACCCGAGCACTACAGTATTTTCCCATCCTGCGGCTTCCAGCAACTGGTCTTCAGAAGCATTATTGCCTCCAATCCTGGAGGCAAACCATAGCCATCATGGCTTGTAGCCATCGATAGTCTTATCCTCCATGTTCTGGTTCAGGCTGAAGTGAATTGGAGCACCAGGTTGGAGACAGCTGGCGTAGCATTGTTTCTTTTTATGTGTATTATGTTATGCACTGTTTTGTTTTCTCCTAAGGGAAAGACAGACCACCAATTTCCATCGCTCATAATGCCCTGCCACTATCAATATTCTGAAGCATTGTGGAAGGAAAAACGGCTAAAATTTCTCCCAAGCAACCTTCTTGTACTACTGGTGGTGGTCAGGAATCTTGGAAAATTCCTCAGGAAATTGTGTGTGTGTGTGCATGTGTGTGGGTGAGAGAGAGAGAGAGAGAGAAAGAAAAGAGAGAGAGAGAGAGAGAGAGAGAGAGAGAGAGAGAGAGAGATCATCTATCTATCTATCCTCTATATCTATCTAATCTATCTCTATCATCATCTATCTATCATCTTTATTATGAGAATCTTCAGGTCACAACACTCATCACCAAGTGTGTGTTGGAGGTTCTAATGGGTTTGTTTCGAACTTTTCATATTTCCCTTTGCAGAAAAGATTCATTTACTCATTCGAAGAAGAACAGAGCTATTTTAGATCATCTTGATTCTCAGAGACCTTGTATTCCCCTAAGCCTGTCCAATGATACCTCTTTCTACACAAATCCCTGTTGGGTTGACTGACATGTAACCAGAGGAGGGGGAGGGGGATGGTTATATTTACAGTCCCTTTCCTTGGCCCTAGAGATTTGGGTAATTGTTATTCGCCGTAGCTTTCCACTCTGCCTAGTTATCCATCTCCTTTATTAAAACTGTTTGGGTTAATTGCTTCTACTGCAGCCCTTGGGAGTGTCTTATTACTGGTATTAATACTGGTATTAATTACTAGAATGGGTGTATGGAATTTGGAAGTTTCCATTGACACCGTAGAGAGAGAAAGAAAATACATCTTCCCATTCCACTTATCCCTGGCTTGTTCTGCATAAAGATTGAAGACTTCCGTTGTATCTCCACTGGTTCTCTTGCAAATACTTCCATTTAATTTCCATTCAATTTACAGATCAGAGCTGCAAAACAAGTTGTGTTGCTTCGTCTAAAACCCAGTGGCTGCCTTGGTTCTTTTAGAACTACGTAACAGCAGATATTTGGCTGTAATGATGACTTGAATTCTGTGTTTTTCAAGGCATGTGATTTAAGGCAGATCAAGAGGACCAATGCTTCAATAGTGACACTGAGGCAGAGGGAACTCAGATGTATATGTCTAGTTCAGGAGGAAACACTTGTTTTAGAGGTCCTGAATAGCGCACAAGAGGCTTTAGATGCACCCTGAAAAATACCCACCAATATCTATACATACGAGGGCTGTTTTCTTCTTCTTCTTCTTCTTCTTCTTCTTCTTCTTCTTCTTCTTCTTCTTCTTCTTCTTCTTCTCCTTCTTCTTCTTTTTCTTCCACTCATAGCCGAGTAAGATTGTCTTCCATAAACACGGTTTTAAAAGTGAGTCCGTAAGTGATTGTGGAGGCCAATTCTGAATCCACATGTCCTTCCACAGTGGGGACATAGGTTTCCGGGCAGGAGTTGATCACGGTGAGGGTTTGCCAAGCATGCCTTCCTCTTAGTGCATTTCTCCCTTTCGTCCTGAGTTTGAGTGTCTTCAAAACCCATGACACCTTTGGATGTTCTCCAATTGGAGTGTGCACTACAATTAGCCAAAGCCTGGGCAAAATTGGGCCACTTTTGGGGGGTGGGGGGGTTTCCAGGCTTTGCCCAAGTTTTGTGGGGACAGCCCCAGGTTGCATTTGGTCAGGTATGGGCTCCTGAAGCAATCTGGGGCTGTCGGAGGGCAAGAAAGCAGAAGAAAGTGTTGGGTAAGGAGAAAAAGGTTAGCAGGAAGAAGTTGAAGTTGTGTCACAGGGATCTGATCTGCAAGCACCTTCCACACAGGTAAAGGTAGCATTCACTGCTCTGCCCACTGTTGCCTCTAGCCCCACTAATAGCATTCTGCACTGTGTGCATGTGCTTACAAGATAAAGCATTCCTCAGACTAAAATGGGTCTTGTACCCCCATCCTAAAGAAACATGCTGCCTACTGAGGCTATATTTGTATCATATATTTAAAGCACCTTCATAACACTTTAAACAATCATGGCTCCCCCTAATGAATTCTGGCGGTTATGGCCTTGGGTGGAATCCTTTAGTCTTTTCTTCCCTTGATGGAGGGTGGGGCATGAAGAGGCAATTTCAGGATCCCCTCTTAAAGGGGTTATATATATGAGTGTCACTGGCCATACACTGAAAGGTCATCAGTGAACTACCCTGCGTGCGGGGATATGGGCTGGGCTGCCGGCTACACTTACGTCTCGCAGAGCCCCCCCCCCCCACATCCCATTTACCCTGATGAGCCCCAGTTCCCCAAGGCCTAAGCCAAGGTCTTCCCACATTCAGAAGTTTAATAAAGCCTAATTTTAATTCCATATAATGTTGTCAGAGTCTTTATTCCTTCCTTATGATCCATGGGGGCTGGGGCTGTCACCGCCTGATCATGCAATCCATTTTCACAGGGACCTCTAGGATGGGCATAGGGAAAATTGTGACTCGGGGGTGGGAGGGGTCTCCCATCAACTCTCAGTACCCTTAATAAGCTTCAGTTCCTATAATTTTTAGAGGGAAACTGTGACTTCATGTGGCGTCATGGTGCTTTAGAACTATGGTGCAAATGTGGCCTAGATTCTCTTGGGAGAAAAAAATAATGTCTTATGGAACCTTCTCAACTGCTTGCATGAAGTTGCAAAAAGCTACACTCCTCCAATATTTGTCTTTGAGCTCCTGAAGTGAGCGATGATCTCCTCTCCTCTTTCTGACCCCCGTACATTACATCACAGTCAAAGTTACTTAGATGTCGTTAGCTCTGCCCGATGGATCTGGCCGGTGCGAAATCTAACCTGGATTGTATTGACAGATACACTCTCTGAAGGGCTCCCTCTCTGTCTATAAACTTCTGTGGACCCGGAAACTCCCAATGCTTTGTCCATAGGGAGCCCTACAAAGAACCTTATGCTGAGATTGGGTTGTATTTCACTATTATAACTCCATCATGGTCAATTAGCCAGACATGTTTCTGGCTTTTATCTTCAAAAATGATGCACCTTGATTATTTATGTTTCCGAAGGCTATTATTGAGTAATTCCGCATCGTGAAGAACTTCAATATGCTTCATCCTTCTGACTGTAAATCCAGGTGTTAATACTCCCGGGTGCCCTATCCTCTCACCGCAGATATCTAATAAAGTTGCCATTAGCCGAAGCGAACTACACCGACAGCTCATCTTCCCCATTATGGCAAGGGCTACTGGCGAGCGGACAGAGATGATCTAAGTAGGGAGCTGTCCTAGTTATTAAAGACAGAGAGAGTTAAGGAAACAAAGGCATCTCTGCATTAGTGCAGAAGGAGTTTATGGCTGGGAGTAATTTGGGAGGGGGAGAGAAGGGACTGGTAGAAGCAATCGCTCATAAAATTAGAAGAGGAAGGAGGAACCGGTAAGGAGTGCTACATTTGTTAAGCAGCAACAGAGTGCTAGACAATGTACATATAACACCGGCATCATAGATCACTGAGTGATCTATCACTTTTTAATTGTAACTTTAAAGCGCTTTACATTTACTTGGTTTGAAGGGGTCAAGGGTGCCCTCCCCCAACAATGAAAGGTTTTCCAGATTGCACCTCTTTTCATTCATTAGACGTGAAACATTATAAATGCTCCAGAGCTGATTTTCCCAATCTGATGTCCAAGATGTCAAGCCACTGGGTGGTATTCAATGCTACATGAAAATGTGTTAGTTCATGTGATGGTGTGTCTGCACTCCCTCTCTGCACTGCAGCCCCAGTTTGCTCCCCCTATAGGTTGGGGGAGACTCCAGAAAGAGCTGGATTTTGTATTATACAGGGGGGCAGATTGCCAAAAATTGGGCAGCACCACAAATGAGAAGTTAATTACACAAGCTTAACTAATTGACACACCATGAGCCAGTGTGGTGTAGTGGTTAAGAGTGGTAGACTCGTAATCTGGTGAACCGGGTTCGCTTCCCCGCTCCTCCACATGCAGCTGCTGGTTGACTTTGGCCTAGTCACACTTCTCTGAAGTCTCTCAGCCCCACTCACCTCACAGAGTGTTTGTTGTGGTGGAGGAAGGGAAAGGAGAATGTGAGTCGCTTTGAGACTCATTTGGGTAGTGATAAAATTTGATATCAAATCCAAACTCTTCTTCTTCTTCTTTATATATGAGCTAACCTTTGAAATCTGCAGTTTTAATTGTGTCTTGCAATTGTGTAAATAAAGGTATATTAGAGCAATGTGTGCATAAAATGCATATATTAGTGGAAATAACATACAAAATTGCATTATATTTGAGGAAAGTATTTGCAAAAAAAATGTGTATATTGGGTAGAAGCACTTTCCAATATATGTATATTGGGAAGAATGTGCACTAAAATCTTAATACATTTTCATTATGACTTTAAAAAAGCAGCAATGTGGAAATGTGACAAAATGAGAAACCAAGAGAAACTCCTTGAGACCCATTTTAATCTTAAATAAGCTTATTTTGCATCATCTCCAGTCTGTCATGAATGATCTGAAAGTTCATGGGATCCCAGTGGAAGAACAAAACATTTCATAATTGTAGTGAGGGTTGCCTTTAAATCAATAACTTCCCTGTCCATTGATCTTCAACTTGGGTTACATACACACCATGTATATAAAGCACATTTAAAGGACATTATTTCCTCCCCAAAATCCTGGGAGTTTTAGTTGCTATGGGTGATAGGAACTGTATCTCTGTGAAGGGTAAATTATAATTCCCAGGATTATTTGTGGTGAGTTGTGGGCTTCAAATGTATGGTATGTACATAGCTGTGGACTTGTTCAGTAGAATGTTGTTGTTGTTTAGTCATTTAGTCATGTCCGACTCTTCGTGACCCCATGGACCACAGCACGCCAGGCACTTCTGTCTTCCACTGCCTCCCACAGTTTGGTCAAACTCATGCTGGTAGCTTCGAGAACACTGTCCAACCATCTCATCCTCTGTCGTCCCCTTCTTGTGCCCTCCATCTTTCCCAACATCAGGGTCTTTTCCAGGGAGTCTTCTCTTCTCATGGGGTGTCCAAAGTATTGCAGCCTCAGCTTCACAATCTGTTCTTCCAGTGAGCACTCAGGGCTGATTTCATTCAGAATGGATACGTTTGATCTTCTTGCAGTCCATGGGACTCTCAAGAGTCTTCTCCAACACCATAATTCAAAAGCATCAATTCTTCGGCGATCTTTATGGTCCAGCTCTCACTTCCATACATCACTACTGGAAAAACCATAGCTTTTACTATACAGACCTTTGTTGGCAAGGTGATGTCTCTACTTTTTAAGATGCTGTCTAGGTTTGTCATTGCTTTTCTCCCAAGAAGCAGGCGTCTTTTAATTTCGTGGCTGCTGTCACCATCTGCAGTGATCATGGAGCCCAAGAAAGTAGAGTACAGTATTCCATATACAACAGTCTCCAAAAACGTTCATAGGCATGTGAATTTTGGAGACATTTCACCCACTTCTTTTAGAACTTCCTAATCAGTGAATATTTTGAATCATTCAGTCATGAATAGACTTGTCTTTAACACTATGATTCTCATCCAGTCACCTCATTCCGGGATACATCTCTGCATTGGGCTGCTTCCCAAATAGGTACAAAGAGAAAGCTCTTTAGAAATAAAGCCACACATTTCATCGATGCACCTTTTTTTGCCTTCATTATCAAATGTAAATAGCAACTAACAGATGTAAATAATAACAATTAAAAACCATACCTTGCTTAAACTGCCAGCCTCAACCAAAAATTGAAATACTCAGAATTCAGCAGAGCTCTGGGATAACATTTGCTGCATTATGAAATCTATTGCAGCTCCCTGCATATGTCTCTGTGTTTTAAAAACAATTGCACCAATTTTTTTGTGTATTGTTATATGGCATCCTGCGCACCTGAAAGAGAACACAAATCAATGTAAATTGATTTGTTATCACCACATCCTTTATCAAACTGGAGAGAACCAGAGGGAGGGGGGACAGAATGGAATTGGCCTGGCTGCAGTCAGCTAGGGCAAAAGTTGAAATGCAGACGTATTCGAGGCCAGGGACCTCTGCTGTTCTTCACCTGTTCAGAGCAGATTCGGAAAACCTTCAGCAGCGCAATGTAGTGACCTGATCTAATGAGGACCACAGCTTCCAAAAACCTTCCACTCGGCTGAAGGCAGAAAAATTTGAAAACCCTGAGCAACTAACCCAGTGGGATTTGCTTTCTCAAAACACCCAGAGGGGAAGGAAGAGGGGGGGGAAGAGATTCCGGTTGAAATGGATTGCAAGTGAGGAAGCAATCAAGGCAGAAGTTTCTCCTGTATTAAAAAACACAGGGCTTCCAAACTAGCTAATTCCAGATTCACAGCTGGTAGCCTATGCAACAACAACAACTGTAATTCTGTAATATCTTCCCACGAAGGCTGCTGCAGCTTGTATGCTCTTCCTCCCCTGTTGCGTCCTTGCCTCTTTTTACAGTTTTGCTGTTTATCCTAAGGAAAAGTAAACAAGTAAAAACAGATTCTTCCCCAGTATTTGTGCAGGTTGCTGCAACCGATCTTCTGCAGCGCACAGCGACTCTGCTGGGAACTGTTAGAGCTTTGCACATAGAGAAGCTTTGGACGGAGTTTTATTGCACTGTAAATTCTGGGTTTGTTAATGGGACTACCATAAAAGATTAAAATTCGTATATAAATACTGATTTGCATGTTATTATTCTCACGCACAGGTCGAGCTTGAAGTCAAGGCTCAGGGAATGAGGCAGGCTCTCTCGGAGAGTATCTCTGCCTTTGCCCCTACATCTGTCAAGAAGACTCAAAAGGCAAGGAGCTGGAAGGAAAGGTAGCATTTATTTAATGTAACAAATTTGAAGATCTGCAACTGGATAAGCCAAATATAGAAAGTATGGGCAGGTGATGGTCTACAGAAATCTGATATGGTGTACCCAGCCCATCCCTTGGGCGTGTTAACAGCCACTGCTTGTGACTCCCCAGCCAATAACTGGAAGCAAATTACTTTCTCATTGCCAAGTGACCCTTGGCATGTCAACTTAACATGTGCATAGGTGTGTGGGTGTGGGTGGGTGTGGCATTCCGTTTTGACACCTAAAGTGAAACTGGAAGATGCTGTCCTGCTCCTGCTGCCGCCGCCTGGCTCATGCAATGGCTCACTTGAAGCAGCAATGGTGATGGCGGGTTCTGGTGAGATATTGCTGTGTTCTTGCAAGATCTCATGGGAAACCGCTGATGGTGGTGCTACTTCTCAGCTTATGGAGGATATTGTGAGTGGGATACCCACAGGGGCTGCGCCTCTCAGGCATCCTCCTGGGTGAGCCTCTTTGGCAAGCACCCTGGCCTCCTGGCCTCTTTGGCAAGCATCCACTGCACAGTGCACATCAAGCCTGAAGTACTTCTTTATGCAGTACATAGCTAAACTATAAAACTAGCTCCCACAGAATGCAGTGATGGCCACTTTTAATCCTTTCAAAAAGGAGTAGACAAGTGCATGGAGGCTACCATTGATGGCTACTGGCAATCATAATTACAGCCATGATCTGGGGCTCTCTCAACCCTTCTCAAGTGATGCCTGAATACTCTCGAATTGATCTGATTCGGTTAAAAACTTGGATGGATCCAGTATACCAACCACAGTTTAATACTTCATTGTCCATCCCGCACACCCCCAAGCGCTGTTTACTGGAGAGTGCTGGGTGAGATTCTAATCCTGTATTGGAAGCTTGATTTAAATGTCCTCTCTTGATCCACTCTCCACTCTTTTAGTCTTCCTATATGGTGTTTTAGTTAATAACTACAACACTTTAGAGACAGTCTGTCTGGCTTCCGAGAGCCTGATTTGTTTGTTTATTTGTTTTTGTTCTGGATTGGCATATATCACTACAAATCAATTACTCAGTACATTTTCTTTCTTCTTCCTGGACCTGATCCATATCCATTGCAAACTGGTACAAATCATCTCAGTTCAGCATTCAGACAAATCAGTTGCCCAACCTGAGATTATATCCCGGAGGTGGATATGGCTGCCTGCCTGAAGTCCTGAATATGAGACCCTCTTTGGTAATGTGCTTCGCCATTTTTGTGTGAATTCCGCTTGATTGCGCTGTACCAATCGCATTAATTTTCCACAATGATGGAAATGAAATAGGGAAAGAATAGGGCTTACCTGTCAGTGTTTTGTTCAGTGATTTGCTTTGCATTCAAAAGACTTTTAACAAAACTAAAAAGGGGGCAAAAAAGAAAGAAAAATGGCAAGTTGTTAGCTATTTCTCGATAAATTGTATGGTTTATATATAAGCCTTCAAAAAAGGCACCTCGGCCGATAACTTCTCTCAGCTTGATCCATTGCTTTCCGCAGCCAGCATGCTGTATGTAATGGTGTATTTATTAATGCACCGTAATAGATCATCAGTCTATATGTCTCACAGTCAAATTTAGTAACATATTCAGAACATTTTTAAAGCTTATTATTTACTAGAATAATGCACATAAAAAGCACGAGTTGGATACATGTGATTATTCTATCAGAACAGGGCGTTTTGATCTATTTCTTATGAACATTAAAAGAAAAAAAGTTTCTAACTTTAATTAAAGACATCACAGTACAGGATGGGAGAAAAATCATGGAACATTTTCCTCTAATATTCAAGCCTTGTAAAACAACAATAACAACACTGGTCATAAATCTAAGAAACCAAGGCACTCATCTCTCGCTACTTTGAGAGAGTCAGCCCAAATAGATAAATATATATATATATTGATGCATAAATTATTTCATTTATTAATTTATATCTGTGGTGGGCATCTATATGCCACACTTCAAACATGTGCCTATGGTTATTTCAATATTAAAAAGCAGTGAAACGATTAAAAATATAAATACAAGCAGCAGGGGGGAAACACAGGTTTTATCCAACAGAGGCAAGATAAAGGTAAAGGACTCCTGGACGGTTAAGTCCAGTCAAAGGCGACTATGGGGTTGCAGTGCTCATCTCATTTTCAGGTCAAGGGAGCCAGCATTTGTCCGCAGACAGCTTTCCGGGTCATGTGGCCAGCATGACGAAACCGCTTCTGGCACAACGGAACACCATGACAGAAACCAGAGTGCACGGGAACGCCATTTAACTTCCTGCCGCTGTGGTATCTATTTATCTACTTGCAATGGCATGCTTTTGAACTGCAAGGTTGACAGGAGCTGGGACAGAGCAACGGGAGCTCACTCCGTCATGGGGATTTGAACTGCCAACCTTCTGAGCGACAAGCCCAAGAGGCTCAGTGGTTTAGACCACCGCGCCACCCGCGTCCCTTTTTATCCAACAGAGTCATTGCATGGACAGAAAAACTTCTGATCATGCAATAGAATTTCCCTTCCGTCTCCGCCCTGCCTGCAAACCCCCTCCAGCATCCCCTCTGCAAAGCTGCTCTGGGGTTTTCTCAACCGTCTGGAGAAGATTGGATATGCAAGGTCTGGAGGGAGGCTCATGGGGGAAGGAGATTTCTGTGGCATGAGCAGCAGTGCTCATAATGGCTTTGTTGAATTCAACCCCATCGAGTCTAGCTCCTCATTATGGGAGGATCCTCAACACATCCTAAGCTGTGACACCACCCATATTATCTGCATAACTAAATAACTCTCATTATGATATATTTATTTACTTATTTACCACATTTATGTCCCACTTTTTCCCTCCAAGGAACTCAAGGTGGCATATATGGTTCCACTCCTCCTCATTTTATTCCCACAAGAACATCGTGAGATAGGTGAGGATGAGCAGAGGCTGATTTAGGGCAGTGTGTTTGGTTTCTCCCCCAACTGGGTGCCAACCTGAGGGGGGCGCCTCAGGGCATCACAACTATGACATGGCGCATGAGCAGAATGGAAGGCAAGAGGTGGGGGTTACAAAATTTTGGCCTTGCACAGGGCACCACTGAAATTTGAAAGACCAAAGTCCACCATTGGACTGAGAGGCTGTGACTGGTCCAAGATCAACCAGTGAGCTTCAGGGTCAAGTAGGGATTCAAACCCTGGTCTCCCAAGTCCTTGTTCGACACTCTAACCACAACAACACATAATGTGGGTGGGGAGACAAAGGGATGGACCGACACTGGAGACAAAAGCTGTCCTCTGGTAGCTGATTTGCCCAATGTCTGGAGGAAGCAGCAATCTTTGCCTCCATTCACCTGTGTCCTATTGACCCAGTGGTAGCTCCAGGATTTGGAGGGTAGTATATAAATAATATATATACAGGAACAAATATATGCCAATTCTGAGGGATGTGTGGAGGGGAGGACAGGGGAAATCCTGTTGCTCAAGTTTCCACTGAGTTCATTAGTTGAATCCCACCCATTGTCGCTCTGTGATTGGCCCCAAATTGATACAACACTAATCAATCATCCCTGGCCAACCTATCGATAGAATGGCGATTTTGAAGCTACCAAAACATATCTACATCAGCAAACTGAGGGAGAAGCTCTTTATACAACAACCTGAGAGCAACTGGTCATGTATCAAGGGGGGGGGGGGGGACACGAAATCAAGAAATGATCATAGATTTTAATTTTCTCAGCCTCTTCCTTCACACAAAACCAGGTTTCAGCCCATACTGTTATCCCCCTCCTTGCTATTTGTTTTAAAACAGAGCATTAAACACAGACCAAATAAGTGACTAAAGTTTATCCTGCTGGATTCCGGCTGCTCTAAAAAAACCCAGGAACATAAATTATTTTTAGCTTTGTGTTGTTTTAAAACTCTTTCTCTCCTATGCTGGGACGAACAGGTGTGACAGAAGCAGGAATGCTAGAAATCAATCAAATTAAGCAAGAAAGACTCAAAGGGAGATAATAAATTAAACTAGAATAGAGGGAATTAGCAATGGAGGCAGAAATAAAGTTGGCATCTTGGGTGGGGATCTGTCAAACTGTTCTTTACATGAAAGCGTTGAGATCAGGTCAGGGGCCCATCTAGGCCAGCATCTTCTTCTCACAGTGGACAGCCAGATGCCTGTGGGAAGCCTGCAAAGGTGGACCTAAGTTCAACAGCAACTCTCCTAATTTATGATTCCCAGAAACAGGTATTCAAGGGCCTAGCCACTGATATGCTGCCTTCCATCTTATATTATACGTCACCAGTACTTTTTTTTTTTTCTGGGGGTATGCAGGGGTATGCATACCCCTAAACATTTTGTGAATCTGAGTTTAGCCTCATGGAGGGGCAGTATTTCAATATGGTGCTGGAGGAGACTCTTGAGAGTCCCATGGACTGCAAGAACATCAAATCTCTCCATTCTTAAGGAAATCAGCCCTGAGTGCTCACTGGAAGGACAGATACTGAAGCTGAGGCTCCAGTACTTTGGACACCTCATGAGAAGAGAAGAGTCCCTGAAAAAGACCCTGATGTTGAGAAAGATGGATGGCATAAGGGGAAGGGGACGACAGAGGACGAGATGGTTGGATAGTGTTCTCGAAGGTGCCAGCATGAGTTCGACCAAACTGTGGGAGGCAGTGGAAGACAGGAGTGCCTGGCGTGCTCTGGTCCATGGGGTCACGAAGAGTCGGACACGACTAAACAACAACAACAATTTCAATATGAGTAGGAAGATGAGAGCAACGGGAGCTCACCCCTTTGTGGGGATTCAAACCGCCAACCTTCTGATTGCCAAGCCCTAGGCTCTGTGGTTTAACCCAAAGCACCACCCGCGTCCCATGTTCGTATGTACTTTTGGATAATACACAAACATTTTGGAGCCACAAGCCGTAGAGGTCTAAGGTCTCTTTATCCTCCATATTGAAAGGAACACTCATGAACTCTCATTGTTTCATAAGTGCAATGGTGTAGCTTGTTGTTGCAGCAACAATGTCTAAATAACTAAGCTCCATCCTGTCTCTTACATACAAGACTTCCAATCACACCTGCCTTCAGCCTAATGCTAAGCCCACTGGGATCTATGTTTGCAACCTACCTTGAAGCTCCCCTCCTTGTCATGCTGCTGGATGCCAGATGATGCCATCACAGTGCCATCTAGTTCATTACAATGGTAATTGCCAAGCTCTTCCCATCACCTCACTCTCCACCGTGCCACCTCAGTGCCCTCTTGCCCCCACACAGCCATCTCTGTACAAAGCAATAAATCTAATGAACTCTCACAAATGGGATGTATCGATAGAAGAGGTTACACAGCAGATTGATAAACTAAACAATGGAAAGTAGAGAGGGCCAGATGGCATCTATTTACTCAAGAGTTCTGGAAGAACTCAAGTATGAAATTGCACAACTACTAACTGCAGTGTGTAACCTACCAGTAAAATTAGCCTCTGCACCAGAGGCCTGGAAGGTAGCTAATGTAAGAGCAATTTCATAAAAGGCACCAGAGGTGATCCTTGAAACCACAGGTCAATGGACTTAACTTCCGTGTACAAGCAATTCAGTGGAAAATGTAATTAAGAAAATGGAATTATTGCTCATGTAGATAAACAGCAAGGGGTGTGACCTGGACCTATTAAAATCAATGGAAGTTTTGCCTTTGACTTCTATGGGATCTGGATTTTTCCCAGTATATTCTGCAAGAGTCAATGTGTGATTTTTTTTATTTATTTTTTTTGCAAAGGAAGTTTTGCCTCATCAATCTATTACATGTCTTTTGAGGGTGTCAGCAGTAATCTGCATAAAGGTGAGCCATTCTGCAAAGTGTGTTGGGGGGTTTTTTGCCCAGAAAGTCCTTGAGAACATCTCTAACCAAAGGCAGGCCCACAAACTTCCTAGGCTTGCTTAGGATTAATGCGGAAAGGCTTTTCAGGCAGGCTAGAGACTTCAGAAGTAGATGCTTAAAGCACTACCTCAGTGGGAGGTCGGGGTGGAGGGTATCTTTCCAGCTAGAGCTTCCAAAGAATTTTAAACAAAGGCAGGCAAGAAACACTGATAAGTCAAAACAAAATTCCCTGGAGGTATTCCACATATCCCAATGTTGTAGACAATTTTGCATAAAACAAAATATGGTTGTATTCCGAGTCCCTACTTTCAGAAAAATCAAAATAACCCTGGATGAGTTTGAAGATGATTCAAGAAATTCATCAGGAGGTGGTTGTTGTTTTAAATGTGTGTTTGTTAGCCTTTTATGCCATCTTTCAGTCCGTACCAAGTTCCCAAGGTGGGTCATGTGGTGACATAGTATTTTAAATCATATATCTCTGCTCTAGGTTCTGTCTCTTTGTGTGATGCTGGAAGATGATGGGAAATGGGCAACAATTTCAGACTTCAGTCATCAGGGTGTTGTTGGTTTTTTACATATTATATTTTTACATGTCACTTTTCAGTCAACACACCCCAAATTCACCATTAGATCACATAGCATGTCCATGGCTACAGCCTACACCAAAAAAATCATACACCCACTGTTGCATGGGGCTGCAATGGCGCAAAAACGTCGTTACAGAGCACGGATCCACGTGGATCCTCAGGATTTTTGCATTGGGTCACCCCAAATTCACCATCAGATCACATGTCTGTGGCCACGGCATGAACCACAAAAATCATACATCCACTGTTTTGTTCAGAATATTTTTTTTTCTTGTTTTCCTCCTCTAAAAACTAGGTGCGTCGTATGGAGCAAAAAATACAGGAGATAGCTGACAACACATAGGAAGCAGACTGTTGGCACATCAAACTTGGTATTGTCAACACTGAATGGCAGTGTTTCCTCAGGATTCCAGGCAGGGAACATTCCCAAATCTTTGTCAAAATGTTAGAGATTGAACTAGGGCCTATCTACATGCAAAAAAGATGCTCTGTCCGTGAGCTACAACCACTTCCACCACATACTGAAGACTGCTCACAGTTTAGAAGTAACGCCCACCATTTAATCAGCAGAATGCAAAAAGGTGAGAGAGGTTAGGAAGAGAAGAAGGAAATTTACAAATTCATTGGAGAGGAAGGATCCTTTTTTTAAAAAATAATGTTTATTACTTTTCCAACAATTTAAACACTACAAAAAAAATAAACAATACAATACAATACAATACAAAAACAGTACATAACACTAACACATTAAACTAACAAAACAAAACAAAAACAGTTTAAAACACATCAAACAGTTTCAATATCTTATCTTTCATTCACTTATTTCAACGACCTCCTCACACCTCCCTTTTTGTCTTCCACTTCTATTAATTGTTTCAGCAATTCCTTTCCATCTTCCTTTGTTTTCTATCCTATAATTATCTTAACACATTCTAACCTTATTTTTTCCTTTAATACTCTATTAATCTATTTGTACTTAATTCCTTATAACATTTCTACTAAAGCCATATAACTTCATTCCAACATTTTTCTAACCTTCATTAATGTTACAATATTTCTGTAAATAGTCTTTAAACTTTTTCCAGTCTTCTTCCACCGACTCTTCTCCCTGGTCTCGGATTCTGCCAGTCATTTCCGCCAATTCCATGTAGTCCATCAACTTCATCTGCCATTCTTCCCAGGTGGGTAAATCTTTTTTTTTTTTTTTTTTTTTTGCAGATAAGATATTTATTAAGATTTTCAGATAATTACAATATAAAAATGAAGAAAAAAAAAGAAGATACAAAGTTACAATATAAAAAGAAAAAGAAAATACAAAATAAAAATGATTAAAAACCACTCAATTTTTCCATTACATATTTTTCCTTAGCTTGTTTCCCAGACCTCCTCATACCTCCCTTTTTTTGTATTCCAGTTCCATTTGTTGGTTCAGCAAATCCTTACCCTCTTTATTTATCCTAATCTTTGGTCTTAAAATAGTAACGTTAGATTTTTACCTATAAACAACCCATTTTTCATATTCCCTTAAAGCATTACAGCTGGAAACCACTTATTTTCTATCCAACATCATTCTAACATTCATTAATTTTACAATATTTCTGTAGATAGTCTTTGAATTTCTTCCAATCTTCTTCCACCGACTCTTCTCCCTGGTCTCGGATTCTGCCAGTCATTTCTGCCAGTTCCATATAGTCCATCAGCTTCATCTGCCATTCTTCCAGAGTGGGTAAATCTTGTGTCTTCCAATACTTCACGATGAGTATTCTTGCTGCTGTTGTTGCATACATAAAAAAAGTTCTATCCTTCTTTGGCACCAATTGGCCGACCATGCCCAGGAGAAAGGCCTCTGGTTTCTTCAGGAAAGTATGTTTGAGTATCTTTTTCATTTCGTTATAGATCATCTCCCAGAATGTCTTAATCCTTGGGCATGTCCACCAAAGGTGAAAGAATGTACCTTCAGTCTCATTACGGAGAGGAAGGATCCTAATGGGAGGTGGTTCCAGGCAGGCCAATGAATGGGGCCTCATTTTCACACCTCCCACTTTCATACTGTCAGTATTTTGGTTAAATAAAAAAGAATTTGCTAGATACCTACAGCCAAATGCAGGGCCAAACAAACTCTGGTAAGAGAGAGCCCCCAGCAGAGATTTAAAAACCACAAATCCAATCAGCACTGTAGCATGAGAATATAGACTGTTAGACCTTTTGAAATATTTCGTTTTGTCACTACAAGATTCCCCCATTTTTACCCCTCTTTGCACTGAACAGACCACACAGGTTCATGTGTTTATCCATGTAACAGCAAGTGAACACAGGTAGAAATCTTGGGGCACAAAAATAAAGCAAAATAGCTCTAAGCCCATGGTCTAAGCTTCTAGTGAGCAAAGTCACACATGCCCTATCTTTGAAAGTTCATAAGGTGAAAGAGAATGAACAAAGGAGGAAACTTAACTTGCTTCCAGGAAAGGGGCAAGGCCTAGTTGTGTCTAGAAATATAGATCTGTGATCTTAATCCCTTCATGTATTAGCTACCTCTAAGCATGCTGGTTATATGCAGCTGCTGATCACACACACACATCCAGGTGGAGTGGCTATGGCCTTCCCAGAAGGCCTTTTTGCCACCGCCCCATTCCATTTACATAACCTGATTGGACTGCCTGTCGAAACTTGCTTCTTCACCAGAAATGGGAGAGGATGCTGGACTAGATCCTTTGGTTTGATCCAGCTAGGCTCTTCTTATGTTCTTACTGATTCTATCTCATTGTTGTTCCCTACAGGCAAAGAGCAGAACCAAAGGGTTAAACCTCCTTTCCAGTTTAGCCCGGGGGGGGGGGTGAGCTTTCCCACCTTATCACAAACTTTCCAAAGAGTGCAATGGAACAAGTGGTCTTTGGGATCCAAAGGATGTCGCAGTGCAAAACTTTCCCCTGGTCCCCAAATGCCAGTCCCTCAAAAAACCAGCAAGATAGTCTCATCCTTGCCTTGCCATCAATCCCATCATAATTGGCATTGGATTGCCTCCCTCCCTCCCCCGCTCCCCAAAGAGCCGTTTATCTCGACGCATATCTGACAATATTCCCCAACTGACCCAATCAGCAAGGCAATTGCTTTGTAATTTCTTTTTTATTATGCTGTGTCATATTTCAATTAAAATGTCCCCACAAAACCGCTCCCGTCGAAACGGTCTCTTCTGCCATCCGCAACCCTTATTGACTTGAAAAATAACAAACAAGTGTAAATGGCATTTACAGCTCTTAATTGGTGTCATTAGCCGTTCTTATTATTCAGCAGGACAATTGTTGGCCCTTTATGAGGGATTCAGTGAGGCACAGCTGCTTGGAACTCATCAGAACTTAGAGACAAGTCATAAAACAGCTGAGTGAATGACTTAGAGCCTCATCCATCACCAAAGGGCAGAGGCAGCTGGGCCCTCCTTTTGCTGGCTGTTGTTGTCATCACATTTTTTTTAAATATGCTTCTTTCCATCTGTAGCTTTATAGTTGGAAAGAACTTCACTTTTTTTACAAGAAGACGTAGCTCAATCCAATGACTTACATGGATGCATATTCTATTACTCATTTGCATTTGTGGAATAAAAGCAATGATGTTCAGTAGGACATAAAGAGGACGCAAAGGTCCTACCTACCATTAGGCAGAGTAAGGGGGCTGCCTCAGGCGGCAGGTACTGGGGTGCTGGCACTGAGGTGCAAAGCTACGCCACCTGGGTAGGGCAGGGCTGACCTGTCATGTCCACAGATGTCAGGGACAAGACAGAAGAGGAATGGTGGAGACCATCTCCTCAACCTGACTCTTCCAGAGAAGGTGAAGACAGTATTGAGTTACAACACTGGTTTGCAGGAGGTCACAGCTCAGAGGCAGACGAGGGTAAAGGTTGGGAAATAATGGGACAGGAAGACGAGGCAGAGCCAGAGCAACTGCTGACATGTTATCACTAGAAAACTTTCCAGACACCACTCTCCCAGAACCTGGCGAGTCTTAAAAGGGGGAGAGCAAAGGACTTGGAGACAAATGGCCCTAAGCAGCAATCGCAAGGTGGGTGGTGCTGTTGACGAGTGAGGAAGTAGGAGAAAAGGGGTGTGTGTGGAGATTTACTTGGAGCAACATCGTTATTGTAAGAGTTTGCATTTCTAAGCCTCTTTCTGTAAATATTGAATAAAAGGCTAATTGTCAGAACTTTTTCTTGTCTTATCCATTCCTGATAACCTACCGTGGGGGTTAGACCCAGTGCTTTTTTTCTAGAGGGACTCATATCCCTAAACATTTCATGAATCTAAATTTAGCCTCACTGAGGGGCAGTATTCCACATGAGTAGGAAAATGAGAGTACTCCTAAACATTTTTTAAGAAAGAAAAAAAAAAGCACTGGTTAGATCCTCTAATGCTTGACAACAGATGTGGTGGAGGGTCCTTTCCTCTCACCAGTGTTGTGGTTAGGCTCAATTTCCATCCCAGTTCATTTCTGGACATGGAACGTGGAGTGGTCTTTCGCTCTTTATTGGACCCATCACGATCTCACTAATGGAGGCAGTATTCTTCTGAATACCAGTGGCTGGGAAGTACAGATGGGAAGAATGCCTTTGCACTCAGGTTCTGTAAGCTGACTTCCCATGGGCATCTGGTTGGTCACCATGAGAAGAGGATGCTGGACTAGATGGGCCTTTGGCCTGATCAGGCAGGGCTCTTAATATGCTTTTATAATGGGTTGCCTTTTGCTATTGCTATGACCAGGCTGCACAGCTTATGACCCACCAGGCCAGAAGTAGCTCACTCATCGTGTATGGTGACCCCAAGATGGGGCAGGAGAAAATGCAAGTGCCAATCGCCAAAGAATTGATGCTTTTGAATTATGGTGATGAAGGAGACTCTTGAGAGTCCCATTGGCTGCAAGAAGATCAAACCTATCTATTCTGAAGGAAATCAGCCCTGAGTTCTCACTGGAAGGACAGATCCTGAAGCTGAGGCTCCAATACTTTGGCCACCTCATGAGAAGAGAAGACTCCCTGGAAAAGACACTGATGTTGGGAAAGATGGAGGGCACAAGGAGAAGGGGATGGCAGAGGATGAGATGGTTGGACAGTGTTCTCGAAGCTACCAGCATGAGTTTGATCAAACTGCAGGAGGCAGTGGAAGACAGGAGTGCCTGGCGTGCTCTGGTCCAGAGGGTCACAAAGAGACGGACACGACTAAATGACTGAACAACAACAATTCTATTGGTACTACAAAGAAGTTTAAGAGAAATACATACACAATGAGAAGTGACCTCATGTCCCCGAAGCATCAGCTTGAAATAATCAGGAAAATATTGTACTGAAGATTATGTGTGGGCAATACCTGGAACTGAATAGACTGGATTTTGGCAGGGGGAGATTGAAATGTTGTCTGTTGCAGGACCAAACTCTTTACTTTTTGGCATGGGCTCAGATCATTTATAAGTCATGAGCTCAGCCTACATAATCAATGAAGTCTGTTGCGCCCTGGAAGCCTTCCTCCTTTGAAGGCAGCTAATGCACTGAGCCCCTGCCAAATCCACACTGCTGAGCACTTGAGGCCAGCAGAGTGCTTTTCTCCAAAATGAAAAAAGAAGAAGATAAAAGCCAAACCTGAGTGCTGGCAAAATTGCCAGAATCAGGGACTGTATAGAGGAGAAGATCATTGCTATGGAGGCCTGCATGGGTGTGGAAAAAGTCTAGGGCTCATTTAGTGACATTCTCACCACAGGCAAGCTCTATCTCAGCAGCAAACAGTAATAAGCAGCATATTTGAAGATTTAATGGCATCGTGTTCAGAAGTTTGGAATTTGTAGATAATGAATATGCAGTTCTCCTTCTGCCTTTTGTGTGCTCATCTGAAAGTCTGAACAGAGCCTACACACCTACAAATTGCTTATGTGCTAGGCTCCACTTGCATGATCAGGAATGAATCTTCCTGGGGTTTGCCTTCTGCTCAGTGGTGGAAACTGCCACAGCTAAGTATCAGCTGAGGGGAATGGCCATAAAAGAAGGCTGGTGTTGTGTGTTCTTCTCTCCTCACACCTTTGCTCACCTGAATGGTGAAAGGAAGGGCAGTGTAGCTCAGTTGTGGAGTGCTTTGCATACGGGGAGTCTCAAGTTTGAACCCTGACATCTCCAGGTAAAGCTTGGGAAGTCTTCTATCTGCAGCCCTGGAGAGCTGGTGCCAGTCAGTGTAGACTATACTAAACTAGATGGATCAGTGCTACCATACCATATAAGACAGCTTATTGGGTTCCTGTATAAAATGCATACCTAGCACAGAGAAATTATGATTGTCCACCAGAAAGAATGACATCTGGTTTCCTAAAGCTGAACTCCTCTCAGCTAAATTTTGTTCTGTATTATTGGATAGGATGGTACTCTGCAGAGTGAATGGACTCTGCAAAGGGAGCATCAAATGCGCCATTGATTGAAATCTCAGCTTCCAATTAGACATGCGATCAGCAGTTTAAATTTGAGGTGTTTCAGGATTGCGATGTTGGCAGCCAACTGCTCGCCATATTATTCACTTCCCAATCTTGCTCCTCACAACCAAAATGCAAAGATTTAGCACCCAGAGTTAATTGTTAGTTTAGCTTTATGGTTTGTGTATCTTCTACTAAAGCCTAAAAAAAATGGTGCTATAAATATCACAAAGGAAGGCATTTAATTTTTTTCTAACAGTTACTGAACTGATTTTCTGAATGAATTGGTCTTCAGCTGTGTAATAAAAATCACAGGTGCTAGACAGAGGATGAAGCTTAGTCAGCTCTCAGATAATATTCCTTCACATTTAGGGGAACAATTCTGGCACATATTTCTGACCTCATGTTTCCTCTATAGGTGAAAATGTAAAGGACCCCTGGACAGTTAAGTCCAGTCAAAGGCGACTATGGGGTTGCGGTGCTCATCTCACTTTCAGGCCAAGGGAGCTGACGTTTGTCTGAAGACAGCTTTTTGGGTCATGTGGCCAGCATGACTAAACCGCTACTGACTCACGGTGGACTGTGATGAGTGCCAGAGTGCAAGGAAACACCATTTACCTTCACGCCGGAGCGGTACCTATTTATGTACTTACACTTTGACATGCTTTCAAACTGCAAGGTTGGCAGGAGCTGGGACAGAGAAACGGGGGCTCAACCCGCCATGGGGATTCAAACCACCAACCTTCTGATTAGCAAGCCCAAGAGGCTCAGTGGCTTAGACCACAGTGCTGCCCGCGTCCTGTATACAAAGCCCCTGATATGCATATGAACCTACTGTACCTGGATATAGTCCCCTTAACCAGCTGCTACTTCTTGTTATTTTGCATAGCTTGAGAGCAGCTGGTGAGACCTTTCTTCAGATTACCATCTTAGAGCCAGGTGAAGTTATCAAGGGAAGTAGTTCCTTGTGTGTGATTATTTTCACTGATGCACACTTTTTAAAAATAAAAATAAAATGCACACTGCTCAGCTGGAGAACAGCACTGCAAAATTTGGAAAAGTGTGAATTCTGAAGGATGGCTGAGTTTCAGTTTGTGCATTGTTCCTGAAAGTGTGAATAAAAAAAAGGAAAAGAAAGTGTGAATGGGGGAGATTCACCTTTAAATGAGAATCATAAAATAGAATAGAAGAGTTGGAAGGGGTTCCAATGGTCATCTAGTCCAGCCCCCTACAATGCAGGAATCACAGCTAAATAATCCCTGACAGATGGCCATCCAATCTCTCTTTAAAAACTTCCAGCGAAGGAGAGTCCACCACCTTCCAAGGGAGCTACACTGTCAAACAACACTTAGTGTTGAAAAATTCTTCCTAATGTTCAGTCACTATCTCCTTCCTTGTATTTTTAATCCATTAGTTTTTCATCCTACCCCCTGGAGCAGCAAGGAATAAACTTGCTCCCTCTTCAGTGTTACAGCCCTTTAAACGTTTGATCAATGCAAAATATTATTTTCCTTGATCTGGATACTTGATCTAGATGTGGATGCAGAATTGAATTGAATATTCCATATTCAAAAGAAATGAGGACTTTATTTATGTATGCCACTACAGCAGCAAGAATGTTGATTGCACAAAATTGGAAGACTGGAGAAATACCAACTAAAGAACAATGGCAAGAGAAGTTGATGAACTATGCAGAAGTGGCAAAAATGACAGATAGATTAAGAGAAAAAGACAACAGCGACTTTGAAAAAGAATGAGAACCATTTATATTATATTTGCAGAAAAAAGAAAGTCAATAGACTTGATGGCAGGATTTAAATAAACATTCACATTACTAGTATTGGAAATTGTTTAGCAAACAGTGAAATATTACAGTGTGTTTACTTTTATTTTTAGGTTTTTAGGCGTGATGTTATGTTATTAATAACTTTTTCTGTTAGGAGATAGCAAAGTGGGTGAAAAGAGAAACAAATCAGAAGCGGAAGTTGGGGGAAGCCCTGGAGGGGTGGGAGGGAGGAATATATAATATATGTTAAGAAATTGAGATGTATGTAATGAATGAAAAAGAAAAAATAATATTATTTTTTTAAAAAAAGAATTTTCCATATTCATTCCAAGGAGGAATCAACTTGCACATAGAGAGAGACACATCATCAAAGCTGTATCTTCTTCACCTGCCATTATCCCCCAAATCAGCTAGCGCCCTTTCATGTCTATTTAGTTTCCTGCAAATTTCAAGCTATTACTTTTCATTCGGGGCATTACCAGCATTAAAAAAAGCTTCACAATTAAGTGGGAAACCTCACTCTTTCTCTCACACTCTCTCTTGTTGTTGGCCAACTCTAATCATCTTCTAGGAACGACCTTGGGAGACCAAACATTTGTCTTGATTTAAGTGCCATTAGCAATATTTTCTTCTTCCTCTCTCACTCTTGCTCACCCACCCCCACAAAGCAAATTGCTTAGGTGCTTGGCCAAAAAAAGAGGGGGGGGGGAATGCCGATAAAAATCTAACTCTTGGCTACTCTGTAAATTGCACCATGCTATCTCTGTGCCAGTTTGGGGTGAAGAGCATTGTATATTAAAAGGTTCTCATTGTGGAATAATGTGAACAGCAGCAGCAGTAATTATAAAATCAATAATTTGTAATAAATATGTCCTCCTTATATAATTACTAAATGATTGCAAAACCAATATTATGCACTAGTTAGAATGGGAAAGGTTGCCACTAAAGACTTTCTATAGCACACACAATTGTTTGCCTCTTAAACACCCTTGCTCAGATAAAACACTGCTCCATCCCCTAACAGAATTAAATGTTTTGTGTTCGTGTGCTTGATCATCTTCTCTGTGTGTGTGTGTTTTTAAAAAGTATTTGATTCATGGGAAGAAGGGAGACCTCAACAGCTCCGTTTCAAATACAACCAACCTTCCATATTGCGCTTTAAATACCTGCAAGTGAATAGTAAAGGCGTAGCAAGAGAGGTGTCAAATGTGGGAGTTCAAGGACGGAGGCTCACACCAAATTTCCAGTTGTTCTGAGTTTATTCAGTCATGCATTACAGGACAGAATCCAAAGCGCCATTAGGGCACTTCCTAATATAGGGAAAATATATGCAATTTTAGCTGTTCATGGCCTGGCCAACCTGCTTCTGCCACACCATCACTTCATCTCTTCATCCAGCCAAAGTCCTTGAAATGATCAACCCATTTTCTACGAACCTATCAGAGCCCTCCTTGTGCCTCATCTGGATTCGTTTTTCACTCTAACAGCCAGCTGTTAAATTCCCCCTTAACAGGTATTTGCCAGTTTTTTTAGTCAGGCTACACTTTTTGCATGTGAGTACGAGGTTTCACCGGCAATGGGTTTTATGGAAATTCCATATCACAAGTTTGACGGAATGTGGGGAGGGATGGAAAGACAAAGAGTGGGGCAGGAGTGAGGTCAAGCACCTCATCCCCCCCCCTCTCTCTCTCTCTCTCCTCTTTGTTATTTCTCCCTCTTTGCTACACACAGCTACCATGACACTTTGATCCTATCCACAACTCTCGTGCCTGTTGACACCTTTTTAAATGCTGTGTATAAGTGTCCCTCCTAGACTAAACATTTTCTTCGAGAACTAAATCACAAAATCTGGAGAAGCGCAAAGTTTGAAGGTTGGCAGAATTTTGGTTCACATGTTGTTTTGGGAAGCACAAATGAGGTAGGCTTGCATTCAAACATAAAACCTAACAAAATTTGTTCCCCATCCCCGGTTGTTTGACTGAGCTGGCCCCAAAATCAAGACCTCAGGGTGAATGTCACATTGATTGATGTGCTCATTTTTGCCTCTGCCCCCACCCATCAATGCCCCCCCCCCCGAAATATGTTCCCCAACCCTGCTGTAGCACAAATGTGCAATGCACTTCAGATAACGTTCCCAACTTTAGTTTCCGGATTTATGATAGTTGGGGGAAAGGGGTTGTCATGTGTTAACAACAGTTGCACCTAGTTACTTACTAAATAATAAGGCGTGTCTCCCTTTATTTGGTTCCCATTCATCATATCCTACCAGCTTTTGATTTGCAAAACAGAGAATGTTGCCCTTTAAATGCACATACATAAAAGTTGTCTATCCCTTGCCAATAGACCTTGAATAGTTCTCATATTCTTCATTCCTAAATCAATTTAGCCTTAAGCTCAATTTTCCGCAGCCGAATGCTCCACTTGATAAACTCCTTAGGGCTACCACTCTGGACAGCTTTGTTAAACCTAATTTTATTAAAACTTAGGCTATGAAAATCTTGTTTGCATAATTATCTGCATTAAATATTTCTACCTTTTCCTTTGGAGACCTCATTTGTAATCGCTTCATTCTTTCTCTCCCTCAGCTTCCACGTATAAATTGAAACAAACTCGATTGGTCCAAAAAGTATTCTTGGTTGTCAGTAGGGATGGGTGATTCTACCAGCTTTGGTTTCTCTTCGGTTACTCATATTCCCATTCTTGAGTTCAGTACACGGCATTTCCACAGCAGTTTGATGTTTGGAATTGCTGTTGTTTTAAGTGCTTGTGAAAAATTTGTCAACATTTTGTCTCCTAATATGCACATTCTTTGAATGCAATTTTCCTAATGTACATCCCCCCCCCCCCAAAAAAAGATTTCCCCTTACTATGCATTTTTCTTTTTCTTTTCTTTTCACTAATATATATGGATTTTTATGCACCCTTTCATCTGATGCGCACATCTGGAGACACATCATTTTGTTGGAGAACAAAATCACAAAATCTGGAGAAGCACAAATTTTGAAGGTTGGCATACCGAATTTTTCGCTCTATAGGACGCACTTTTCCCCCTCCAAAAATTAAGGGGAAATGTGTGTGCATCCTATAGAGTGAATGCAGGCTGTGCAGCTAAGCCCAAAGCCAGAACAGCTTGGGGTTAGCTGTGCAAAGCCTCCGCAGGGCAGCGGGGTGAAGGCACCCTGCTACCGTGCGGAAGCTTCAAAGGCCGTCCCCGAAGTCAGAACAGCGAGGTGGAGCACTGCGCAGCACTCTGTCTCACTGTTCTAGCTTGGGGATGGCTGCGCAAAGCCTCCGCAGGGCAGCGGGGTGCCTTCCCCCCGCTGCTCTGCGGAGGCTTCAAAGGCTGCACTCCATTGGCTTCAGGCAGCTATCCGCAAGCTTTTGGAGCACAGCAGGAGTTCCCGCTGTGCACCGAAGGCTTGCAGATAGCCGTCTGAAGCCTGGAGAGTGAGAGGGGTCAGTGCAGACCCATCCCTCTTGCTCTCCAGGCTACGCTTCACTGGAGAGGCGCTGCACAGTTTTCCCTCTCTGCGCAGCGCCCATTCAGCGAAGCTGGAGGAGAAATGGAAGGGGGATAATTCCCCCCCCCCCCGTTCTCCCCCTCCTATGGTCCGGTGTGTCCTATGGTCCGGTGCGTCCTATAGAGCGAAAAATATGGTAATTTTGGTTCACATGTTGTTTTGAGAAGCACAAATTGGGTAGGTTTGCATTCAAACGTAAACCTAACAAAATTTTGACCCCATCCCTAGTTGTTCGACTGTGATACCATGATTCCCTTTGTTGTAAATCCTACACAAATCTGTAATGGAGTCCCTAAGATGGTGCCTTGTGGCAACTCCTGGTGCCAAATGTATTGCTTTGGTTTCCTTTAGACCACATCAGTGAGGCTGAGAGAGGAGTTTTGTGATCTAGGCATCCCAGGACCTCTATACACACTGCCCAGACTTGCACCCCAGGGAGATCACATCACTGCTGCTAATCAAACATACCATCTCAGGACTATTTAATTGCTCATCTTCTAACATTCTGTATGCCATCAAATGCCAACAGTGCCCTTCAGCCCTCTATATTGGACAAACAGGCCAAACCCTACGCCAAAGGATAAATGGACATAAATCTGATATCAGGAATCACACGACAGAGAAACCAGTAGGAGAACACTTCAATCTCCCAGGACATTCTATACAAGGTCTCAAAGTAGCTGTCTTATTACAAAAGAATTTCAGAAATAGACTGGAAAGAAAAGTTGCTGAATTGCAACTTATTCCCAAACTTAAAACCATGGAGAGACCTGGTCTGAATAGAGACATTGGATTCTTATCGTAATATACATGATAAAGCTATTTTTAGCCATCTCACCCTTTGCTTTTTCCTGTAAGACCAATTGCAGTTGTTAAAGGTCGTCAACAGGTTTACCACACCTATCTGCCAATCACCCATTCCCACCACCCTTCTGAGTAATACCCCTTCCCACCCTTTCACTATATAGAAGGGTCTGGTGACTTCTGTTTCAGTGTATCTGAAGAAGTGTGCATGCACACGAAAGCTCATACTAATAAAAAACTTAGCTGGTCTCTAAGGTGCTACTGGAAGGATTATTTATTTATTTATTTATTTTGCTAATACAGTAGTTTGAATTCACCCTCAGAGGTGCACTCCATTGTCTCTCACGGCAGACGATGCCGACAGCAAAAAAGCACAAAAAAACTTAAACCGGTAACTGCTCACTGTTCTTCACAAACATATTCAGTGGTGATAAAATATGGCTGGATTTGGGGTGCTGTATCAGCCAGCCCTCCTTTTGAAATCGATTAGCTGCTCTCACTTGCAGTTGACTTCACTTGGCCCTGCTGATGCCATCATGCAGACACACCAAATTCAATGCTCAGAAATGTGGCAGATCCCCCATGCCATTGGATGTGAGTTATGCTGGCTTTGCAGCAGCTAGAAAGCAGCTTTTCAAACTTTCAGATGAAATAGAATATTCCTCAGGTCTCAATGTTCTTGCCCTTCCCCATGAGATACAGTTCAGGAGCTCAAAAAACATGTAGAATTTTTATCACTAGAATCATAGCACACTCTTCACTGTGTGTGTGTGTGCATAATGACCTTCAAAAACTCTTCAGTCCTGTAATTCTTTGAATCTCATGCAGTTACTGCATGGAGTTGCACCTATGGCCTTTCCATTTATGAGCAAAATGAGATTGGGCTGTGCTTGGCTGTTGGCTGGCTTTTGATGAAGGCATTTCTTGGCCTTGGGAAAGCTAAAAAGGCTTGGCTTTATTTCTAGAGGGGAGTCAGCCAGTACATGGTTGGACTCAGCAAGGGCAGCTTATGAGATGTAGGCTGGTCTCGAATCCCTTGACCTTCTTCAGCTATTCACTCCTGCAATCCTCACCTCTTGCTCCCGCCATGCGGTTATATCCATTGCCCTCCTTTGATGTCAACAATGACTTCACCAGCCTCTTATCTTCCTTTCGGGAAGGAAGGGAGAGGACGGCAGTGTGATGAGGCCATTTAAATACATAAATGCATATATCATAGGGCTCTGCTCTTTCCAATGCCTCGTGTCAGGGAAAAGAGACAGGAGGTTTAGTGCTAAGAGGGACATTTCACAAAGGGGTCACTTTTGCTTCTGCACTCTGAAGGGAATTTCCCTTTGCCTCTGAAGGATGCCGGCAAATCAGGGACCACACATGAGACATACTGAACTGAGATTACGGGGCTAGGAGCCACCCTGCAGCAAGGTGGGTGTCACCTGGCCAGGTAAGCCCGTGCAGTGTTGCAAACCCTGCCCACCTCTTGGAGGGGGTAGCGGAAATGATTTAAACTGCCCTGAGTCTCCCAACTATCGCACAAATGGACACTTTGATAATCTGGCTATTTGCTTCAGCTGCTTCTCCCTCCTGCAGATTGCGGAGTGTGTGTGTGTGTGTGTGTGTGTGAAGCAGAGAGTGGCGCTTTATATTGACTGAGACAACCATAACCACCTCCAGGGGATCAGCTGCCATCGCTGTAATTCCACATCTCATCCAATTTGTGAATGAAATGTGGCTCGTGAAGTTTTGTTGCAAGAGAGCGAAGAGAGGGGGGGAGAGAGTTTGTGTGTGATTGGAATGTCCATCTGAAATAGATCTGTCAAAAGCTGAGGTTGGGTGGTGGTTTTTTTTTTTTTTTGTGAGTTTCAATTTACATATTGAAACGTGTATGCCCAAAGAAGGGGGAGGAGGAGGATGGTGTAAGGAGAATCTATAAAGGGACGCTCTCTGAGTTTTATCTCGTTTGGAAGGGGCAACTTTGCCAAGATGAAGAAAGCTCCAAGATGATGGTGATTGTGGAAATGAGGGTTACTATTATTTTTCACTGATGGTTTGCTTCCTATGAAACAATTCAGAGCGATTTTACACACACACACACACACACACACACATTTGCAGTATATGAAGCAATATATAAAACATTGCACATATTAAAAACCCCTAAAACAATTACACATTTAAAAGCAGTTCCATATCTGATACATAGGCCTGTTTTGCCTTTAGAACAGCAATTTAAAAGAGAAAAGTTTGTGAGGATGATAAGATGGTTGTCTGTATGTTTTTAATAGATCATATAACTGATCATATTCCTGCATTGCAGGGGGTTGGACTAGATGACCTTTGGGTCCCTTCCAACTCTACTTGTTCTATGATTCTATTATTCCAACTGCCCAGTTTTAATAATTACTTTAACCGTGTGATGCCTTTTATTTCGTTTTATGTATCTTGCTTTCCAAAGGTGTTGGCTATGGAAATAATTTAAAAAACAAGCAAACAGAAAGATACATCATAAAATAAGTAATACAGATACCAACAGGGATAATTGGCTTAACAATGCTGGGATGTCTGCAATCAACAACTGTTTTGTGAATTGCCGCTGTTAATGACATGGTTATCATTGTCTCTGAACTTTCTGAATTTCATTTCCCATGGACTTTGCTATTCGCGACACTCCTCCCCCAGAAAGCAAATCTGTGTGTACCTGTAACTCTTGGCCATGCCTCACGTATCTGAAAGCATGTTCATGAAACCATATACTATAATACATTTGTAAGTCTTTAATGTATCACAAGATTCCTTTTAAGGTCTTTTGCTGCTGAGACTGGAAGCTCACCTCGGCTGTGGGCTGTGGGCCCAAGCTCAGGATGAAATGTTGGGTGATGGTCATTTAATCACGCAGTCTCAGAATCACCAATGGATAGGCTTTTTATGGACACTGAAGATCATCAGTGGGGTTGGAGGAGGTTCTTTTGGGGTGATTCATGAGCGTGTGCTTAAATTTGAATTCTCCATATATGAGCTAAGATACGCCAGTAGGCATCACATGACCTTTGGCACCTGGTCTGCATTATGGGCAAAATGTTCAACATTATTTTGCGGGCAAATGGCACCTGATTTGGAATCCCGTTGGGAATTATGAGCTGGACAAATACTGATTCAGATACAGACAGATAGGAGTGGGTAGATATTTGGTTCGATTCACATTTAACTGGGGGGCTGACCACATTTGCACTCTGTCCAAAAGAATCCAAGAACTGAAACAACTGTGGCCTTTGAGATTTGCACTTCTTTGGATTTCACAGTGCTATTCTCCAGAAAGGTTAATGTGTACAGAAATGCACACACTGGTGTAAAGTGTGCATATAATTGCATATAATGTACATATAATACATTATTTTAGGAAAAAGTACATATTGGGATAAATTCTCTGATTGTTCTTTTTCTTTTGGAGGTAAAACATGAGAAAGTGAGAAGAACCAGAAATGACAGTTTCTCTGATCCCTAATTACAAATTTCAACAATATTTGTTGTTGATTTAATTTATTAAATTTCTAAACTGCCGTATCTGAAGACGCAACAAAGCGAACTGGACTCCTTGGCAGGTTTTGAATAAACATTCACAAACTTTTTATTGATAATAATCAGCTAAATAGTTTGAAGATCTATACAACTTTGTAACATGCAGAAAACAGCATTCTTAGAGAAACCAAAGACTGGTATTGAGGGAAGTCGGGGGGTGGGGTGGGGTTTGTGGGGGGGAGGGAGGAAAAATGGGGGGAAAAACAAGGATGATATGTTTTTGGATAATATGTCTTGTTATAATTTTGAATAAAAAAAGAGAGAGAGAAAATAAACTGCCATCATCAGAGGATAACAGGAAGGTTTACAGTACAAACACACACATATCATAATAACAAACAGAAACAAACAAACAAACACATGCAGTTTAAAAGGCCATAGTTTGTTTAATTAAGGCCTGGGGGAAGAGGAATATTGTTTAGTTGTTGGACAGTTGTGGGGAGGCAAATCTGTAAATCCTCCCTCTGCCACAAATAGGAACCAAAAGATGAGCATATCAAATCCAAAACCCCAGTATGAACTGAAGTATTTCTGAGTGAGGAGGATGACATCCCCTCTAGAGCCATGTTCGTCCCTGACACAACCAGTCATTGATCCTTCTCAATTGATATAATATAATAGGATGCAACATCTTTGTACCATTATTAGTCACCAGATACTATTTATGGGATGTCTCTCTCATAAAGCATAAAACAGAGAAGATGAAAACAGAGAGAAAGAAAAGGATTGAGGCGGGGGGGGGACTCTTCTCAGAATCATAGGTCAAGTTCAGTATCTTAAAAATAAATATTATTTTTTAAAAAGGAAATTGAAAGCTTAGGCTGCAATAAGCCAGCTGATCCCTAAGCTCTTTCCAGCACTTCTGTGTGACACATAGAGCTTATGGGAAGATAAGGGAGAAAAGGGGCAGCTTCCAGGTCTAACCTCTTCAGAACCAGAGGTGAAGAGAAAGGGCCAAGACAGGTGAAAATGGAGGAGAGATCATTCAACACAAAGCCCAAGGGCTGTCTCTCTCTTTCTGTGTGTGTTTGTGTGTGTGCTAGGAATGGGGATAAATTAAATTCGCATTTAAAGGGGAACCTGCCTACACTGCCCTTGCCAAAGGAACATGCAAACATAGACACAGCCATCCCTTGAAAGCCACACTTCTCTGACTTTTGCAGAACAATTTTCCAGCCAAGTGACATATATTTTAAAAGTGCATGTATTGTTCTGAAACATATTTAAAAATGCATATATACAAATTTATGGTGCAACCACATTCGGGGTACTGTTTACAGTCATACCTTGGAAGTCGAACGAAATCCGTTCCGGAAAGTCCATTAGCTTCCAAAACGTTTGTAAACCAAAGTACGCCTTCTGATTGGCTGTAGGAGCTTCGGAAGCTGCAGAAGCCCTGTCAACTTCCAAAAATAGTTTGCAAAATGGAACAGTCACTTCTGGGTTTGGGGTGTTCGGGAGCCAAAACGTTCGGGAACTAAGCTGTTCCAAAACCAGGGTCCGACTGTACTGTTCTGGCTGTCACAACTAAAAAAGGATATTGTGGAGTTGGGAAAAGTCCAGAAGAGGGGAAGCAAAATGATTGAGGGGGAGGTGAGACTCTCCTAGGAAGAAAGACTGCAGCCATTGGGACTTTCTAGAGAAAAGATGCAACATGGTAGAAGTTTATAAAATTATGCATGGCACAGGGAAAGTGGATGGAGAAACCATGACTCAGAAAGCTGCCTGTGGAAAACCCCAGCTGCCTCGGCCTGAAAGCAAGATGAACACTGCAACCCCATAGTCACCTTTGACTGGACATAACCCCATCCATGGGTCCTTTAACTTATCTTACAGATGCACCATGGCATTTCTTCTCTTTAATAGTTATTCTATTAGTCAATTATTAGTTAGTCAACTATTCTGTTCTGTTCTGTTCCCTAGTTCAAATCCCAGCCTGCAAATCACTGTGCTTCTGTTTTGATGGTCATGTAGATCTTATCCCACCCCCCCTTACACATCTTTCCCCCAATTCTGGTTCAATCTCTGCCTGGGTTCCAAGTCCCTTTTGGGTTAAGCAACTTCCATCCCAGTGCTGAGTTTGCTTTGATGGCCAGAGTTGAAATACCAAATTATTTTTTCATGTCAACAAATGTACCATTACTCATTCCACAAGTCTGTCTCCCCTTTCCCCCTTTCTAGATAGAACACATAGGATTTAATTTCCTGACCTCTTTCCCTGATTTATAGTAGTCATTTTTCCACAACATTAGACTGGGTAATCTATTTTAGTGGAACCTCACAGTGCCAAACTGATATTTTCTATTTCCCCCTTTGCTTGCTTTTTCTCCTTTGCGAAAACTTGGTAACCACAACAGGGACATATTTATGGGAAGCCCAAGGGAAAGTTGATACCTGGATGAGCGCAAGGAGTGGCAGGGGTAGAAAACACATATTCTGACTCAGCAAAGGAATGCTTACATAGAATTAGGAATTTGTATGTGCTAGCAGTACTGATCCAGTGGTGTATTTGGAGGGATGTGTTTAGAACAATGCTTCACCAGGCTTCATTAAGTCAAATGGCTGCCTCTTTGTTTATGGATGTGTACACTGAGTTGTGGGACGTGGGTGGCGCTGTGGGATAAACCACAGAGCCTAGGGCTTGCCGATCAGAAGGTTGGCGGTCCCAATTCCTGTGATGGGGTGAGCTCCCATTGCCTGGTCCCAGCTCCTGCCAACCTAGCAGTTCGAAAGCACATCAAAGTGCAAGTAGATAAATAGGTACCTCTCCAGCGGGAAGGTAAACGGCGTTTCCGTGCATTGCTCTGGTTCACCAGAAGCAGCTTAGTCATGCTGGCCACATGACCTGGAAGCTGTACACCGGTTCCCTCAGCCTATAGAGCGAAATGAGTGCCGCAACCCCAGAGTCGGCCATGACTGGACCTAATGGTCAGGGGTCCCTTTACCTTTTTACACTGGGTTGTATGAAATGCTAGTTCCACTTAAAGCAGACCCACTGGAATTAATAGTCATGGGTAACTTGTAGGCTTGTCATACATCAGGGAAATTCCTGACACGTTCTGGTTTCCGGGTGTAAAAATGGCATTGGGGGGAATTTTGCCAAATCAGCCAAATGTCAGAGAAAACCTGGATGTATGGCAACACAATGGAAAAAGCAGCAGAAACAGCTCCCAAAACTTTGTTGTTGTTGTTTAGTCGTGTCCGACTCTTCGTGACCCCATGGACCAGAGCACGCTAGGCACTCCTGTCTTCCACTGCCTCTCACAGTTTGGTCAAACTCATGCTGGTAGCTTTGAGAACACTGTCCAACCATCTTGTCCTCTGTCATCCCCTTCTCCTTGTGCCCTCCATCTTTCCCAACATCAGGGTCTTTTCCAGGGAGTCTTCTCTTCTCATGAGGTGGCCAAAGTATTGGAGCCTCAGCTTCAGGATCTGTCCTTTCAGTGAGCACTCAGGGCTGATTTCCTTCAGAATGGATAGGCTTGGTCTTCTTGCAGTCTATGGGACTCTCAAGAGTCTCCTCCAGCACCATAATTCAAAAGCATCAATTCTTCGGCGATCAGCCTTCTTTATGGCCCAGCTCTGACTTCCATACATCACTACTGAGTAAACTATAGCTTTAATTTAAAAATCACTATGGGGGGGGGGGAGGTTTCCCCAAAGAAGCTCAACAATTTGGGTTTGTTCCCTAAAAAAGCTCAACAATTTTGTTTTCTAAAATAATAATAATATGGCAACCCTAGTAACTTAGTCTTAGGCAAATAATTGCTATGAGTCTGCCTTGAGTGAAATTTATGTACATGCAACCCAATCATCTTCTGAGCTTTGTATCCTACATTTTTTGATTTTTTATATATCCCATAGAACATATACACTGCTTGACTGTAAAACAAAAAACCAACCACAAATTGGTTTGCAAAATAAATAAATAAAAGAAAATTACAGAAAATTTGATCCTGAAGTGAACGCAACCCACGTCCGTGTGTCTGCGCGTGCACGGGTTGCGATTCGCTGCTTCTGTGCATGCGTGTGACGTCATTTTGAATGTCTGCGCATGTGTGAGCTGTGAAACCCAGAAGTAACGTGCTCTGTTACTTCCGGGTCGCCGCGGAGCGCAACCCGAAAAGGCTTAACCTGAAGTGACTTCAACCCGAGGTATGAATGTATCAATAAAAAATAAACAATAACTTAAGACTTTCTAAATGTTAAAGTAACAACAGACTAAGAACAGATTTAAATTCACATCTGCTATCTTAACATCTGTGTGGGCTTGTCTAAGTGGGGGGGGGGGTTAAGCAGGTAGCAAAAAGAGTACAGGGAAGGCACCTGCCTGATATCAGTAGGCAGTGAGTTCCAAAGTGGAGGGGTTACAGCTGCAACAAGTGTCACAGTGCCTTGACGCTATGCGATGCCTGCACAGTGCTTGGTTTTGGTACACTTAATTGCTGTGTGCTTGGCGATTGGCTGCGGGAAGCAGTGAACATGGACGTGAATGGATCGTGAAAGTACAGGTAAATGAGTACAAAAGCACTTAACTTTCCATCTGTTAAGGGTGAGCCTGTGGAATAGCGCTGAATTTTAATGGAGCTTGTTTTTCACAGCCATGTTGAGTGGCAGCAAGGTGTCATACAACATAGCAACAAGGGACAAAAGAGCCTTTAGCCCAAATGCCCCCATCTCTTAGTAAAGCAGGGAGCTGCAATTTACAGAAGGGATTTGTAGTACAACTTGCAGTCTCGGAATATAGGAAGGTGTCTCAGCCTAAATCAGACCATTGGGCTATCCAGCCCAGCATTGTCAACACTGACCAGCAGTGGTTTTCCAGGACTGCAGTCAAGGTTCTCTGGCCAGCCCTAGCAAAACAGATTGAACCTGGGACCTCCTGCATGCAAAGGAGATGATCTACCATTGAGTTATAGCTCTTGTCTCACCATCGTTGTTGTAGGAACTGTAGCTTGATTAGAGCATTCCACAAATGGGGAGCCACTGTAGAAAAGGCCCAGACTTGCACTGCCATCCTCCAGACTTCTGGTAGGGGAGGCACATGAATGATGGTTGCAGGCTTCAGTTCAGTTCGTATGGGGAGAGGCGGTCCTTAGGGTATTGCTCAGGTGAGCATGCTTTCGAACTGCTAGGTTGGCAGGAGCTGAGAGAGAGCAATGGGAGCTCACCCCGTTGCGGGGATTCAAACCGCCGAACTTCTGATCAACAAGCCCAAGAGGCTCAGTGGTTTAGACCACAGCACCACCCGCAAGATGAGCGCCACAACCCCAGAGTCGCCTTTGACTGGACTTAACCATCTAGGGGTCTTTTACCTGGTTAGCAGCCTAGCTGCTCAATTCTGCACCAGTTGAGGTTTTCGAGCCATCTACAATATATATCAGATTTAACTTACTATGTTCTGGTCCATGCATTGAACTAAATCTATATTTTGTACTGAACTCTCTCTCTCTCTATATATATAATATATATATTCTGTATATAGCTGCATATTGCCCATTGCAAATTATGGGTTTATTTCAGTACAAGGAAGTAGCACCTAAGAAAAAACGGCATCTCCTTTCTACCATGTGTACATTTTCAGAGCTGAGAGAACTCATTCATTCATTTCCAGTTACGTTCCCCTCAGCTCATTAACTTTAAAAATACTCACGAATTAGCTAACAAAATTCACATAGCGCAACACATCAGCTAACCAAGTATGCTAACGCAAGTGTAAAGTCCTGAACATCAGTTTAAAATTTCAGGAGAACAAGTAACAGTTAAAAGATTGTTAAAATGCAATCTGATCCAATAAAAGACATCTAAAAAACCCCACAACCCAATAGAATACTTTTTTTATTGTCTGCTGGAAGGAAAACAGAGAAATGGTGACAGGTTTTAGAGATGTCCATTGGAAAAAAAAGTTGGGGTGGGTTTTTCTTTCCCTTTCATTGTTTGGATTTAACACTATTTTTGCAATTCCTTTCGAAATTACTGTCTGCATTGGTTTGCAATGTGATGACAGATCACTTCCAATTGAGAAGGGCACCTCTTGATCTACTCAGCCTCACCAACCCACTCCAGAAGTCAATGGATATGGTGCAATCTCTGTTCATTTACATTGGAGGGAAAGATTCTATGCCCCCAGAAGGTCTGGTGGAGGAAGAGCCAACACCAACAAGGACCTGCGAGGTAACAAGATCCTTGCATGGAGTGTATTATCGCCCACTTTTGAGGCAACAGGGTATTTTCCAGAGGTACAAGCTCTCCTGCTCATGCAAGCAAGAAAATATATATATTGTATTTATTTAACATCTACATCAAAATAAGTATATTAAAAATTGATTTAGTTAATTCAGAATGATTGTAATTCATATTTATGAAATTCAAAGTAAATACAAACTGGGCCTTTTTCATATTTATCTATTTATTTTGTACTAAACAAATGCACAAACAAACCCGGCAACACAGACCTCCTTTGGGAGGGAGTTTTGTAAGCTTGGTGCCACAGTAGAAAAGACCATGTCCCTCATGACAACCTAATGCATACCCCCCAACAAGTTGCAATGAAAAACTGGGGTGCCATCTTCCGGGGTTGCACTCCCATGCAAATCACGTGACCTGTGTGAGATTGCAGCCCTGAAAAAAGAACTTTTGGGGGGCACAGTGACCCAAAATGCACATTTTTGGGTGCTGAGCAAGCTCATAGCCCCCCAAAAAGGGGGTGAAGAAAGATAAAACATTATTCACATTAGCCAATGTCCACAGCAACAGTAAAACATTGCAGTATATGCAGAAAAGGAAATTTGATATAAAAGCACAATTTAAAGTCCTGAATCAGCCATCAGTTAGTGGCCCTTATTCTGATTGCCCCTGCTATGAACCTAGCAACCTTTGCTGTTATCTGCTCATTTTGATCTGGTAGAAGAAAGGACATTGTGGTAGCGGTTGAGCGCCCTGGGATGGTTAGTACGAGTGGGACCCCCCAAAAAAGTGTTTTTGGGGTTGAAATCATGCTTAATCATGGTACCCCAAGTGGCAGCCATGGTCTTGCAGGGATAAAATGGGATGTCCCATTTTTTTCTGGGACAGTTGAGGGCAATGCCACTGTACCTCCAGCAGTGGAGGAAGACAAAGCCAGTCATCTGAAATTGGCATCAGTGTTTGGGCATGTTCCTGTGGATCATCTGAGTAGGAGATGGAGGACTGGTCACTATCCATGAAGTGTTTGAAAGCTTTATTGGGATGGGCTGTTTTGTCTAAAAGAGCGTAGAGCCCTATGCATTTCCAGTTACTCCAAAAATGCAGGGTTCCCTATCCGTATCTCAGAGGAGATTCTAATCATGTTCAAATAGATGGGAGTCGACTTTCCAGCATGACATTAGAAAGGTCAGGGACTGAGTGAGGTCAATATGTATGATGAGCAAAGGGCTTGTTTGTGCACTCCATTCCATACTTCTATTTACAGTGGTACCTTGGTTCTCAAACTTAATCAGTTCCGTAAGTCCGCTCCAAAACCAAAGCGTTCCAAAACCAGGGCGCGCTTCCCCATAGAAAGTATGCAAAATGGATTAATCCGTTCCAGACTTTTAAAAAACAACCCCTGAAACAGTGATTTAACATGGATTTTGCCAACTAACGAGACCATTGAGCCATAAAATGAAAGCAATAAACAATGTACTGCAGTCACACAATGAATCAATCAGTAGCTGAACTGGGTTCCACACAGTCACACACACACAAAAGCAGCAAAATCAGAAAACCAAAATAAATAGCAAAAACAGACAGACCTAAGCGTAACACTCAAAATGGAGCATGTTCGGCTTCCGAAGAAAGTTCACAAACCGGAACACTTACTTCTGGGTTTGCAGTGTTTGGGTTCCAAGTTGTTTGAGTACCAAGGTGTTTGAGAACCAAGGTACCATTGTATTTATTACATTTCTATTTCACCTTTCTTCAAGAAGCTGAAGGTGGCATACATGAGTCTTCCTGATTTAATCCCCACAACAATTCTGTGAGAGGGGTTAAAGAAGTGAGGGACCCCAGGCCACCCACTGTGCTTCATTGCTGAGCAGGGATTCAAACCGTGATCTCCCAGGTCCTAAGCCTGATGCTCTATCCCCTGGCTCTTTAGCATTGTAGTGTTCAGGCAAATCTCTGAACCCACTGTTGACTGACCTTGATATATTTTTCTAACTCAAGTTCTCTCATCGCTCTGAGACTTTGTTTTATTTTACTGCTTTGTATGCTCATTGAAAGCAAATTTCATCATACTAGTTAGTTAAATGTTGATATTACATTACCAAAAGGTCATTATTATGTTTATGGAAGAAATTGCAATTGAAATGTTTTGATTTGTTCAAATGAATTTGGTATGCTTATCAAATTCTTTTTTCTATTTACTGTTAGGTATATTTTCATATTGATGGTTCTTTTGATATTAGTATACTGATTGGTTTAGGGCTGCATCAGTAGCCACTTCAAGTCTTCCTTGCGGGTGGGGGGAAAGAGGCATAAATATGAAAAGAAATATTGAAAAAAGTGTCCCCTTAAGGTATGCTGGTCTTTGTTTAACACATTTTCCCAGAGGGCTAAGAGTAAAACAAACAAACAAAACAAAAAACAAACAAAAAACAAAGCACTATAAGTCCTTCCCTTAAAAAAAACCCCAAAACAGTAAGTCCCCAAAGGCCTGTTGGAATAAAACAGTCTTCACCTGCTGGTGGACACCTGTTGCAAGGACACTGAAGAAGCCAGTCTGACTTCTCTAGGAAGAGAGTTCCAAAGTCTGGGAGCAACCACCAAGAAGGCCCTCTTCCACAACTTCACCAAATGTTCTTGTGAGGATGGCGGGACTAGGAGAAGGGCCTGTTTTGAAGATCACAGAGCCTGGGCAGGTTTGTATTAGAGAATACAGTCTTTCAGATAGTCCATATAAGGCTTTATGCTTACAAGCAGAACTTTGAATTCTGATCAGAAACAGAGCAACAGACCCTCAAAGTGTCCCTATTTTCCAGGGACGTCCTTGTTTTAGAGAAGCCATCCTGGTTTCTGGTTTGATCATGGAATGTCCCACTTTTCTTTAGGACATCCCTCTTTTCATTCAAGAAATGTTAGAGGATATGGAGTTATGCAACCCCAGAACCAATAACGTACAGCCTTTAGAAAACATCTGAAGGCAACCCTATAAAGGGGAGTTTTATTTTAATGTTTAATGTTTTATTATGTTTTTATATACGTTAGAAGCTGCCCAGTGGCTGAGGCAAGCCAGTCAGATGGGCAGATGCTGCTGCTGATGAATTTATAAATGTATAAATTCTGTGGAAATAGATGGATTTTTTTCCAGGACCCATGGTTCCCTGATGAAGCTGATTGACAGTAGATTCATATTCTTGTCGTTGTTCTCTTGCATTTCAATATAGGACCAGAAAATAATCTCTCACTTGCATCAGACACTCTATTTCCATGCCTGAAATTACTGAGAAACTTGTGCAAACCAGTACTGGATGGTGAGGTGGAGAAGGCTGGGATGGTGTTGTCCACCTGGTTTCCCAACACAGAAGTAAATGGCAGTAACTGAGGAGGAGAAGGGCTTGGTGGCAGACAGGTCAGTGCAGTGCAAGTGCAGTGATGGAAGCATCAAATGAGCTCTGCTGCCAAGCCTGCACTGTGCTGGCCACCTCTCCCCTCTCCCTCTCAGCTATTGGCAGTGACTACTGCTGCATTGGGACGGGGGTGGCACTGTGGGTTAAACCACGATCAGAAGGTTGGCAGTTTGAATCCCCGTGACGGGGTGAGCTCCCGTTGCTCAGTCCCTGCTCCCGCCAACCTAGCAGTTTGAAAGCACGTCAAAGTGCAAGTAGATAAATAGGTACCGCTCCAGTGGGAAGGTAAACTGCTTTCTGTGCGCTGCTCTGGTTTGCCAGAAGCAGCTTAATCATGCTGGCCACATGACCCGGAAGCTGTACACTGGCCCCCTCAGCCAGTAAAGCGAGATGAGCGCAGAAATCCCAGAGTCGTCTGCGACTGGACCTAATGATCAGAGGTCCCTTTACCTTTACTGCTACATTAGGGGGGCAGGGGGCAACACTGCCCCCTATCATCTGCTCCTAGAGTTCCTGAAGGAGCAGATAAGCATGGGCTTAAGAAAAGAAGAGGATTTCTATTTCAGGGTGTTGAAAGTATCTTCCAATAAGGATTTCAAATATCTACTGTATATTCACACTTCTGCAAAAGAAAAGTTCAGCTGGAAAATAGAAATCTCCCACCACAACATAAGACATTTCTTTTTTAAAAAAGAAGAAGTGGGGAGGACTGTTTGAAGAGCAATTCTCACCGCTGGGCACAAGAAAGTACCACAAAAAGGTAAAACTTACTTGGGAAACAGTGTGAAAGCTCTGCCACCCTGACAGGTGGACAATGCACATTTTCTGCTGCAGTCAGAATCAAATCCTACAATCAAATGGTAATGTAAACAGAAGCAAACCCAGATTTTGAAAGCAAGAGAAGAAAAGAAATCCAGTCCTCTTCCACTGTACCCCAGAACCGCAATAGAATCCTTCCAATAACTTTCTTACTGCTAGCTTTGAAAAGAAAAGATGGAGGTGACACAGGCTATTTATTACGATAGTGAAGGGGTGGATTTTCTTTTGGTGTGGGGAAGTGGGGGTCTTTGTAGTTTACAGAAATCAAGGTTGACATTTTACATTATTAAGACTGTATTTTCTTTTTCTAAAAAAGAAGTGCCTTTTCACAGATTCTCTTCCACCTCTCACCCCCTGCCTTTTGAGCAAAACCCGAGCTTGATCACACACTAATGTGAAAAGCGCTTGCTCACACCGGCACATGGCTATTCAGTGTGCATCAAACCCCAGGTGAGGAGCAATTATGATCCAGTGTGGAGATTAATGCTGTCACAATGTGAAAAGTATGGGGAAGTTGCGGAAGCCCCCTGCTGGCGGAGGAAAGTCCGAACAGGAAAAACATAGCAGCTCATCCCTTTGTTCAGAACCAGAGAGGGAGGGAAGATTCTGTTTTCCAAAACAAAATAGGCTTGCAGCCGGATTGTGTGCATGTTTGTTCTGAAGCTTTCGTGCTGCTGAATTCAATGGGCTTTACTCCCAAGGAAGAGACGCAGAAAAGAGGGTGGTTTGGTATCAAAGAGGCCAGGCTTAGGGACAGGGGAGAAAACTGGTACGGTTTGCATTTCAGTGCGAACCTAACCCATCGGCACTTCCTGAAACAATACGCGAATGCAACTATCCTTCAAAATCCCCACTTCTGCAATGAAAATGATGTGTGCGAAAATGTACATATTGCCCGCACGCCCATGAAGAAGACACAACAGAATTTGTTAGAAGCTTATATTTATTAGCATAACAAACTAGAAGATCTGCAACTGGGTTAGCCAGATTCAAAAAGTATGAGCAGGTGAGGTTTGGGCTAAATCTGGCAGGGACTGATCATTCCAGTCTCCTGGGCATGTTTACATCCAGTCTGTAATTCCCCAGCTCAGAATTGGAAGCAAATTACTTGCTTCTTGCTAAAGGGATCTCTGGGTATTTGGACCCAACACACAAATCCTGTCTAGCATTCCTCAAAATGTGCATGCAAAACATAAATGGCACTCTCCAAGGGCCCGCTAAGCCAAAGGCAAGGGTTGGCAACTAAAGAGTGCCCTTGACCCAATATTGCCCCAGGTGATCCATCACATGCGCTGTCCTTGTCCTTCAGCTGCCCACACCAAATGCCAACAATAGCATATATGCAAAGCACTGCTCCCAGTGAGCCAGTCAGAAACCACAGCAGTGGATGCTAAGGGCCAATGAAGGCGTTTCCCCTGAAAATGTTCCTACTTAGCCAAGGGTGGATCTACTAATGAAGCTTAAATTTCTGGGCCCCTAATCCCAGAGGGGGGGGGCATAAAAGTGACTTTAATCCACACTGCTTACAATTTTGGGGTCTGGTAGACCCAATTTGAGTAGCACGTCTCAAATTGATATATTTGGATGAGAAACCAGATCTGTTCACTCACAGGTGAGTCTCAGTTGAGTTCACACCCACAGTGAGAAGCAAGATGCCAGCCGGGATGAGGGTGGAGTCGGTGGTGAGCAGCATCCAAACCAAAACCAAACAGCTTCCCTGTTTGTTTGTTTGTTTGTTTGTTTGTTTGTTTTCTTTCTCTCTCTCCTTTTGCTATCCCCTTTCTACTCCTTCCCATCTTCTGTACTGAATGACTCACCATGACATGAACAGATTAACATTTTAAAAGCCTTGTCTTGTTACGGTGATATCCTGCCTTTTCTTCCAAGAAACCAGAGGTGGTTCTCTCCTTCCCCAGTTTATCCTCACAACAACCTTGTGAGGTAGGTTGGATTTGTGAGACAGCAACAGGCCCAAGTGAACTTTCTGGCTGAGAGGGGATTTGAACCCTAATCCCCCTGGCCCCAGTCCAAAACGCAAACCATTACACCACGTTGACTCCTTTGCTAGAGGTCTCAACCCATCACTTGTAGTTTTGAAAGTAAGCCACGGGCTGCATGGATTAGCTTGAACATAGGCCCAACGTTGTAGGTTTCCCACTCTTCTCCCCACGGTTTACCAGTGTTGTGGTCCCCATTTTCAGACAAGAGCTCACAAAGGCCTTTCCATGTATCTCCTCTCACCCGTTCCCCATTGTCCATGCTGAAATCTGGCTTGAAAAAAGCACTTTCTTGTAGCTAGTATACAATCTTGTGGAGTGTGTGTGTGTGTGTGTGTGTGTGAGAGAGAGAGAGAGAGAGAGAGATGCCCACAACAATTTCTCCATTTTGCATATGTGCCCATAGGCCTCAAAAGGTTGGTTCCCTATGAGCATTGTTCTTCTCACGTTTATTCCAGCATGGCTGCTCCTCAATCAGATTCAGCTAGAAAGCAAAGCTGCCCAATGCCTTTGGTGCTTCTGAGAAATGCCCCCCCCCCCCAATTAGGTGTCCCATGTGTAATCCCTCCCCAAACAGTTCAGCAAGGCGTTTGCTACATGCACGAAATTGCCTGATTGTTGCCTTTTCAGCAGAAAAAAATGGGAATCAAACACCCCAGCCTTCTTTCCCTTTCCCCCTTTTTGCTTCTGTTGTTTTCCATTAGCAATGGGAACATTTTCTTCTGCTGCTATACTAAACCTGGCTTCCAGAGCGACTGCAGAGGGCTGCCACATTTTCAGCCTCTCTCCACACTCCTTCTAAGAGTGGCATTGAAAGGTGGTTAGAGACTGTTTTTAGCTCTTTATTTGTCCCAATTATCTGATCCTGCCTATTACAGGGAATGGAACATGATGGTGATGTTTAGCTCAGGGTTTCTATGCACTAATAACAGTCTTGTTTATTACTCGGAACATGTTGCATGGACTTCTGTTAGGCCTTTTCCCGCTAATCCCCCAGAGCTTTGAGACCAATTTCTCTCCTTTCCCTCCCTAGCAGAACAAAATTGCAGACATCTGACTCAATGAACCCTCCTCAGTTCTAAATATGTTCATAAGATGTTGAAAGAAACACATCAGATTAAATTGCATGGGGAGAGGGGGCTGGAGTCAAAAAACTAGGCTTGGAGCAAACCCAAAAACTTCCAAATCTGTGCAGAATAAGGGGATAATCCAACTGAGCTACTACACGTAGAATATCAGCTATGTATGTGCAGGACGGATAGTCACGGAAGGAAATTCATTGAGCAGAGGGCTATCAATGGCTACCAGCCATGATGGCTTTGCTCTGGCCTCCACTCTCAGAGGCTGTGATGTTTCTAAATACAGTGGTACCTCAGGTTAAGTACTTAATTCATTCTGGAGGTCCGTACTTAACCTGAAACTGTTCTTAACCTGAAGCACCACTTTAGCTAATGGGGCCTCCTGCTGCTGCTGCACCGCCGGAGCACGATTTCTGTTCTCATCCTGAAGCAAAGTTCTTAAGCCAAGGTAATATTTCTGGGTTAGCAGAGTCTGCAACCTGAAGCGTATGTAACCTGAAGCGTATGTAATCTGAGGTACCACTGTATCAGTTTCTGGAAACCTCAGGAGGGAAGAGCACAGGAATCTGGTTGGTCAACGTGAGAGCAGGAAACTGGACTAGATGCGCCACTGGCCTGATCTAACAGGTTCTTCTTATGATCACAGGGGATCCCTGATCACTTGAGTGCACCTGATGTGACCAGGGCTGAAGTAAAATATTCCCCATTTTGTCTTCCAAATTGTGTGTGTCTTACTATGGGGAATTATTAAATAAGGATAGGTTTAGTCCAAGAAAACAGCACATAGTTAAACTATGGAATTGGCTTTCATGTGAAGTAGTGATGGCCACCAAAAGGAGTGGCTTTGAAAGAGTTTAGTTATTCCTGCATTGCAGGGGATTGAACTAGATGACCCACGGGGTCCCTACCAACTCTACAATGCTGTGATTCTACAGTTCTATGAATCAGTTTGCCCTGGCACCAGCCTAATGATCATCACTGTCTACACCTTAGTTTTCAAAGTTTCTCCTGTCTGAACAGGAAGATCTTAGCTTACCTATGGAAAAATAACAAGGAAGGAGGTAGTGTGACCTGTCTTGGAAGGGAATCCCACAATATGGGAGCAGCCACAGAAAAGACTACCTCTCATCTCAACATCAGTTGTGAACCTGATGTTGATGGGTGCGGCGTTTGCCCTCCTATGTGTGTGACATCATACTGGGTTCATAGGGAAAGGGTTAACTAAGTGTAAAATGACTAACCAATGGGAACCCAGGGGGCAGAGTTAGCTGTGTATAAGGTTTATGCACCAAGGTTTTTTGGAGAGTTAGAGTTGTTGAGAAGACAGACTGGAGTTAGAAGAGACAGATAAGAAAAGTCTGTGGGTTGGGCTAGTCTGGTGGGAGAGAGTGAGAGAATTTGTTAAGAGGAGTCAGTCAAACAGTTGAGATGATCAGTCAGAAGGTATTAGGAAGGTATAGGATGGTAAAGAAACTAAAGTTAAGGTACTGACAGGAATATTATCTGAGAAACCATAAACTTGTTAATGTTTGTAAAATAAACTTGGTATTTGGTTCACTTTTAACAACTGACTGGACTCAGTGTTTTACCAGAGAGCAACTGGTTGGTGGCAGCGAGGAAGTGAGCACAGTGGTGGCACAGGGATCAATAAACCGTTAAACTTGCAGGGATCCTGTGTGATCGCCACAATGGGACTGAGAGAAGGTGCTCAGACCAGGAACCTGGCGCCCATGAAGGTTCATATAGGGAGATAGGATCTTTCAGGTTGCTGGTGGTAACTGTCTTACCTAGTTGGTGGAAGGAGAAGAAAAGAAGGAGCCAAACTAACATCTATCCCACCAACATCCGATCATTGGTAATGCTCAAATGCCTTGGAAAACAAAGAAAACTTGGGCAAAGAATGACAAAGTTGGGACCAGACGGATCTTCTGGGGGGGACCATATTCCATAGAGAGAGTATGCTGTGTCCTTCAAATTCTCTTACAGCTAAATAGAGGAGTCAAGATTGTAGAGCCCTTTTCTAAGTCACCCTTCCATAACCTGCAGATGCTTGACCCTTTGCACAAGGACTGGATGTTCTCCCCCTCTCCACCATGTTTTAAAAGCTCCACAAATCTGGCTTCATAAAAATGGAGGACATCTGCATATATTTGCATAAGGATTATGTCAATATTGCGGTAATATGCAACATTTAATACAATATGTAAATATGCAGCAAAACAATAGTTCTGAATAGGATAAGGGGGGAAAAAACATTGATTGTTTTTAGACGCCTCACATCTGTCTCACAGCAGGCAACATCTCCGGAGAGGCCTTCTCTCTTCTAAAAAGGCATCTGCCTTCTGTGGCATTTGTAAGAACTTAACATTAAAAAGAATTAACATTATTGTTAATGATTAAAAATAATTAAGCAGCAGGTGTAACCATCGGAGATGAAAGCAAGCCACTGCTCCGTCCACTCTAGAGAAGAAGAGGCTTAAAACACGCACGTACTCAAGACCGGTTTAAAATTAACATGGTGAGGTAGGTCAGAAGGAATGCCTTTGGATCCCTAATTGAACACTAGCCCCACCCACCCACCTCCAAATTAATTTGAGATGAGAGCCAAGGTGGGACCACTGTGCATGGGTTGTGTGCGTAGCCCAGATATTAAGACAAAATGGGGTGATTCCAAGTCACAATAGTTTGGTCATGAATTGGATCCTGGGGAGGAACCATGGCTGAGTGATGGAGCAGGAGCATTTCAAACAGGATATCCCAGGCTCAATTCCCAGGTAGGGCTCAGAGAGCCTCCTTCCTGAAACCCCAGACAGCACCTGCCAGTCAGTGCAGACAATATTAGGTTAAATACTTGACAGATTAGAGAACTGGGCCAAAACAAACAAGATGAATTTTAACAGGGAGAAATGTAAAGTATTGCACTTGGGCAAAAAAAATGAGAGGCACAAATACAAGATGGGGGACACCTGGCTTGAGAGCAGTACATGTGAAAAGGATCTAGGAGTCTTGGTTGACCACAAACTTGACATGAGCCAACAGTGTGACGCGACAGCTAAAAAAGCCAATGTAATTCTGGGCTGCATCAACAGGAGTATAGCATCTAGATCAAGGGAAGTAATAGTGCCACTGTATTCTGCTCTGGTCAAACCTCACCTGGAGTACTGTGTCCAGTTCTGGGCACCACAGTTCAAGAAGGACATTGACAAACTGGAACGTGTCCAGAGGAGGGCAACCAAAATGGTCAAAGGCCTGGAAACGACGCCTTATGAGGAACGGCTAAGGGAGCTGGGCATGTTTAGCCTGGAGAAGAGGAGGTTAAGGGGTGATATGATAGCCATGTTCAAATATATAAAAGGATGTCATATAGAGGAGGGAGAAAGGTTGTTTTCTGCTGCTCCAGAGAAGCGGACACGGAGCAATGGATCCAAACTACAAGAAAGAAGATTCCACCTAAACATTAGGAAGAACTTCCTGACAGTAAGAGCTGTTTGACAGTGGAATTTGCTGCCAAGGAGTGTGGTGGAGTCTCCTTCTTTGGAGGTCTTTAAGCAGAGGCTTGACAACCATATGTCAGGAGTGCTCTGATGGTGTTTCCTGCTTGGCAGGGGGTTGGACTCGATGGCCCTTGTGGTCTCTTCCAACTCTATGATTCTATGATTCTATGAAATGGAGCATCGGTCTGAATCAGGATGAGGCAACTTTCCATGTTCCTTTGTTCCATCACTCCATTAACAAGGAATCTTGATGGGAATCAGGGACCCCTAATTTTGTTTAGAGTGGATTAATCTTGAGAAATTTCAGGCAGTTCCACCTGGACTTTTTTGTGTGTGGTGTGTGTGTGTGTGTGTGTGTGAGAGAGAGAGAGAGAGTGTGAATTTCAGCCAGAGTTTGATACAATTATGAGACGATGTAGCCTAGCAAAGATTGGTTCAGCGATTCTCCAGAATGGCATGCTTTACTTGAAATGCACCTACTTCTAAATGAAGATACAAGGTAGCTTCACCAACCTGGTCTGATGTGCATGGACAAAAGCAAGGCATCAACTTGAAATACATATGGTTCCAAAATACTCAAGAAGCCTCCACTGCTGCAGGCAGTTCCTTTTCATGCCTTGGAAGATGACTATAGTGGTATTGGGAAGGCCATGTTTGCACAACTCTCTTTGAGGACTTGAATGTGTTAGGACAGGGGTCAGCAACCTTTTTCAGCCATGGGCCGGTCCACCATCCCTCAGACCATGTGGTGGACCAGACTATATTTTGAAAAAAACAAAATGAATGAATTCCCACAAATAACCCAGAGATGCATTTTAAATAAAACCACACATTCTACTCACGTAAAAACACCAGGCAGGCCCCACAAATAACCCAGAGATGCATTTTAATCTACTCATGTAAAAGCACGCTGATTCCCGGACCCTCTGTGGGCCAGACTGACAAGGTGATTGGGCCGCATCCGGCCCACAGACCTTAGGTTGCCTACCCCTGTGTTAGGATGTGTACCTAACACAGAGGGAAAAATAAGGATTCTTAGCTTTTGACCACACCATGTGACTTGACTCCTCATGACTTGCTACTGAGTAAACATGGGGGTGCATGGCTACAGTCCTGTACACACTAATCTGGAAGAAAGCCCCATTGTGCTATGCAGGGTGTATTATAAATCTCAAGTTTTGCTTTCTATGCTCATGTCAGAGACCCCAGCTAAGGACTTATCATCTTCGTGGATCTCTTCCTCCATCCTTTTGGAGGATATACAGCAAAATAACTTGGAAGGTAGAAAGTTGTCTTCCAACCCTTCACCTCTGGAACTCCCCCCACCGCCCTCTCCTGTGTTTGCAAACTAGACTCATTCGCATGATTGGGGTCTCATACCAGTTGGTTTTGCATTTCAAAGAGCCAGAGTCTTTTAATTATTCAAGAACGCTCTCTCATCTTCACACAGAAACTCCCAACGTATACTGTATAAATCCCCAATCACCACAATCCCATCATGGGTGAAGAACGATTTGGGATTATTTAATTCAATTCGAGCGTGATTTAATTCATTTTAAAAAGCACACATTTACGTTCTTGTAAATAAACTTAACTATTCGGCACGGGAGCGGGACAGAACGCAACGCCGGGCCCCTGATAACAAAGCTTATTTACTAAGTTGCCGCCAAGCGCAGAGGGCTGTTTGCAATTACTAATGTAACTCCATTTATCTGTGCGGTAATTCTCGGGAAGGCGAGGTTTCGTTGGCCGTTTGTAGGTTGATATAGTTCTATAGTACAAACAGATGTTAAATTAGCTCGGAGAAACACCTAGAAACAACTGTAGCAGCAGATTGCTTGTAAGTAATAGGCAAGATGATAAAGTCCCGATTACGGCGACGTGCACTCATTTTATGCGCAAACACAAAGGCACCACGAAATAGCATATAGGCTGTGGACAAGGTGGGAAATGGATCAAATTAAGATAATGCCATAACAAATGGACTCTGTATTATGTTAATATTGCACAAGTTTCACACAGCAAAGCTGCCAGGGTTTTCTTAATACATCTTCCCCATGCATGCTGCCCTTGCAAAACTGCTCTTTTAAGGACTAGAACTTGCTGGCATTAAAACAAAGAGCAGAAGCTATTTGGTCCTCAAGTAGCAGATGAAGATGAAGCTACCATTTGGGGAAGTTTCGTAGCTCAGCGGCACTGCTTTGCGTGCAGAAGATCCCAGTTTCAATCGCTGGTGTCTCCTGGTAGGGCTGGGAAGGGTTCCTGCTTGAAACAATGGAGAGCCTCTTCCAGGATGATAAAACTGAGCTAGGTGGGCCAGTGGACTCACTCAATCTGAGCAGCTTCATATGTTACTAAGCATAGAAGGATCTGAAGATCTGGTGCTCCATCCCCATGACTAAGTGAGGTTGGGACAACTCTAGTAACCTATCCAAGTGTCAGGGCTGACTCAGGAGCTAGGGAGCAAGAGTCATGGGGCCCACAGAGCAAAACCAGAAGCCAGGACAAAAGAGCAAACTAGGGAATGTGCCCTCATGGGATTTAATGATGACTACTATTTTGGCTGAAGGGACGCGGGTGGTGCTGTGGGTAAAACCTCAGCGCCTAGGACTTGCCGATCGCATGGTCAGTGGGTTGAATCCCCGCGGCGGGATGCGCTCCCGTTGTTCGGTCCCAGCGCCTGCCAACCTAGCAGTTCGAAAGCACCTCCGGGTGCAAGTAGATAAATAGGGACCGCTTACCAGTGGGAAGGTAAACGGCGTTCCGTGTGCTGTGCTGGCTCGCCAGATGCAGCTTGTCACGCTGGCCACATGACCCAGAAGTGTCTGCTGACAGCGCTGGCTCCTGGCCTATAGAGTGAGATGAGCGCACAACCGTAGAGTCTGGCAAGACTGGCCCGAACGGGCAGGGGTACCTTTACCTTTACCTTACTGTTTTGGCTAGCTTTAAAAGGGGATTTAACAAATTCATTGAGGGAAAGGTTGATTTTTTTATAAAGAAGATAAAAAATGTAAAGGACTCCTGGATGGTTAAGTCCAGTCAAAGGCAACTATGGGGTTGCAGCGCTAATCTTGCTTTCAGGCCGAGGGAGCCAGCGTTTGTCCATGGAAAGCTTTCCAGGTCATGTGGCCAGCAGGACTAAACTGCTTCTGGTGCAATGGAACACCATGGCAGAAACCAGAGCACAGAGAAACACCGTTTACCTTCCTGCCACAGAGGTACCTATTTATCTACTTGCACTGTCCTGCTTTCGAACTGCTAGGTTGGCAGGAGCTGGGACAGAGCAATGTGAGCTCACCCTGTCATAGGGATTTGAACCATCAGCCTTCTGATCGGCAAGCTCAAGAGGCTCAGTGGTTTAGACCACAGCACCACCCCCATCCCACCATGCATCCTGCTAGACATGATGGCTGTGTTCTCCTACCACAGAATGCTTTTGCTGGGTAACAAAATGGAGGAGACTACTCTTTACCTCATATCCTATTTGGAGGCTTCCTTTATGAATCTGGTTAGCCACAGTGAGAACTGGATGTTTGACTAGATGTGTCTTTTGTCTGATCCAGCAGGGATGTTCTCAGGAAAACAGGTGTCAAGAGTGAAGAACAGCCAAGGATGCCAGAAGATATCAACACACAGGAGCATATTGTTATTTAATCAAGGCTACTGGAACAGGATACCCTCTGTTAAATTCCTTCTTGCTCAGGACGATCCAATGGCCGGTCTGGGTAAGTGGAGTCAGTCCAGCCCTGAAGATACTTAACAGAAAAGGTCCAATTCAAAGGTTCACCACACAGGGGAGCCAGACACAGACCCCACAGTTCTTAAATCAAATCCAGTAAGCTTGACTTCCGAGTAGACCTGTCCATTATTGTGAATTTAATCTGAGATGGTCATGGTAAAAAGAGAATCAGAGTGGTCTTCATTCCAGATAAATTAATCCCTAATTCTGTTGTCTCTGGCTCCACCCATTACAGTGGTACCTCGGGTTACATATGCTTCAGGTTACATACGCTTCAGGCTACAGACTCCGCTAACCCAGAAACAGTACCTCGTGTTAAGAACTTTGCTTCAGGATGAGAACAGAAATCGCATGGTGGCGGCGCAGCAGCAGCGGGAGGCCCCATTAGCTAAAGTGGTGCTTCAGGTTAAGAACAGTTTCAGGTTAAGAACGGACCTCTGGAACGAATTAAATACATAACCAGAGGTACCACTGTGTTGACTTGCTCCACTCACTGCTGATAAGGTTCTCAACAGAAAAAGGAAGTCGTCTGCCCCTACCCCAGGGTGACAAAGTGATGGCAACCATGTTCAAAGGCAAGGTAGTTCAGGAATCTATTTTGGGAACACGGGGGCATCAGAAGTTGCTGTATTCTAAGTCAGCCCATTGTCCCATCTACTTTAGGATTGTCTACATCAGTGGTGACCTTCCATAGCTTTCTATCTTGCCCTTGAGACTCTCCCTAGTCTAGACATGTATGCATAGAAACTAGCCTGTTGTACAAAGGTGGAATTCATATCTGTTGCTCCATCTATTTGCTTTTGGCCCTTCCCACCTCTGGTATGCGTGCGCACACACACACACCAATAAAAGCTTGACCTTTGGCTGAAAAAAAAAGGGTTCTCCACCCTGGTCTATGCTGATTGACAGGACTCTCCAGGTTTTCAGACTGGTGACTAGTCCTATCAGGAAGTGATGCAAATTGAACCTGGAGTATTTTGCATGCAAGGAAACTACTGCACCAGTTTTTCCCTTAGCACAGAAGACCTGTCACCATCATGTTTCACTTTTAACCTTCTTGGGTTCGTTGCTTTTCAAAACAAGGCAAGGCTTCATTCCTTCGACAAATAAGACTGAAGCCTAGTTTGACCTAAGATTTAAGGGGTTTTCTTCCCCAAATGAAAGGAAATCTCACTCGCTAAAAGAGAACAAGCTTTCTTCTCTTATAATGGAAATCCTGACATGATCGAATGAGTAGCTGCTCTATAATGAGGTGGCTTTCTTGACAGTTCCTCCAGACTCTGGGGACAGGATCCTACAACAACACATGGCGAGAAAGCTCCAGAAAATATGCACAGGCCTGGCTGGCTCTATTTATTCGCCTTCCCAAAAGGACATGTTGCCAATCCAAATTAGTTTGAACAAGATTTGAAATGAACCCTGTCTCTGTCAACAGCTTCCTAAAGAGAAATATGCAAGGAGGCTTGGACGAGAGTTGTGATTAAGTATCTGAAAAGTGGTTTTTGTTTGTTTTTGTGTTTAAAACAACAACAACAACAACAAATGGAGATAAGAAACACTTCTTCTCCTGAACAGGAGTGACAGGTCTGCTGGGCTTTCTGGAGGAAATGGGTGACTCAAGATGGGATTCATTTTGAACAATTCCAAAAAGGTATTAACAATGGATTTCAAATTCTCTGTGACAACGCCTTTCCACAAAGGCTAGAACACATTAACTCGGTGTCAACTGACGTAAAATGCAACCGGAGACAGATGCATGTGAGTGTGCAATGTGATTTCACCAAAAGTCTAATCATCAACAACAACGTTCTAGCTGTCAGCTGACCAAAAGGAGGAGGAGTTGCAGTAAAAATTCTGCAAAATCCATTATCAGTGTGTACGCCAACCAATAAGATGAACACAAATTCTACTAATGTACACCTATTTTTAAAAAATAATTTTTATTAACCGACTAATCAAATCAAATCAAATCAAATCACATCACATAAATTCTGAATTACAAAGCCGAATTTTAAATTTTTGTTGGGGGTACCCATATTTCAAGTTCCGAAGGGGATTCCAATCATCTTCTTGCTGCTGCATTAATGTCCACAAATCTGTCCAAATAATGTTCACAATTCTATCCAGTCCTATCTTGCCGTTCCCACATCTCATCTTGTTATTTTCATATATTTTTCTTTTTTCTTTGTGATCTCTTCTGATAATCTCCTTAAGCAGGTAAACACAAATTATAATCCTGTGTGGATTTTTCCGTTCGTCCAATAACCATATCGAGATGGTTTCCATATATCATCACTTCCATAAATAAAAGCGCTCTTTCCATCATTAATCTTCACAAATCTGTCGCCTTCTTTAGTCCTCTGAGGAGGTTTGCCCGGAATATGAAAACAAATGCATTCCTCCTCCCAGACATAAATCTTTCGACAGAACTTGCCAAAATGGCGACGCTGTTTTTTGCTGCGTCATCCCAAAGCTCTTGTACTTTTCCACGATCTCCTTAAAACGTGCTTTTGGTTAGAAATTATCTCCACACAGTCTTAAATCTTCCAGCTTAGGTCATTTAAGTGGCATTTCTGACTTGTGGGGGGGGATTATTGGTTAATCACATAGAAGAAAGAAAGGAAAGTTCCCCCCCATCCAGTCCCGTTGCCGACATACCGAGCCTTGGTGTGTCTTCTCATGATATATTCCTGTTTATCCGACCCGTCTTCTTTCTCAGAGATCCCTTCATTTAGCAGTCTTTACTCCCCATTCTTCCTTGAAATATGTGCATTTGCTTCTTCCTAATTGTTTCTTTTGAAGTTGCTGCAGCTAGTGGCACGAATCAGCGTCCAGGAGAGCCGAAATCCACACAAGGGCTTTCTGCCTAGTGCCCCCACCCCCTCAAGTTTGGGGGTGGTATATATGGGCACAGCAGGCAAAGGCAGTCCCCCCATTCCCTTGGGGGGGGCAGGGAGGCTGTTTACTCCCATCACAGCCTCTTAATTACCTCGTGTGGGTCGGAGAGATGTTATTGTCAGCCATCTTCCAATGTGCCCCTAGTGCCCCCCCCCATTAATGTACACCTATTTGTACACGAGTTTGGCTTGTGATGGCCACCAACTTGGATGACTTTAAAAGAGGATTAGATAAATTCCTGGGTGAAATGGCTATCAATGGCTCCTAGCTATGCCTCCACAGTTGGAGGCGGCAGTACTTCTGAATACAGGAAACCACAAGAGGGGAGAGTGCTCTTGTGCTCAGATCCTGCTTGGTGATTTCCCACCAACATCTGGTTGGCGACTGTTGGAACATGATGCTGGACTAGATGGGCCATCAGCCTGATCCTCCAAGCTCTTCTTACGTTCTTGGAGAACTTCAGTATTTCAAAAACCCACAGCTGCGCACACCTTGTTGGATGGGTATGCTTGGGTTCGCGTATTCTTTTGGAAATAGAGACACAGGAAGTGCTGTGGTCTAAATCACTGAGCCTCTTGGGCTTGCCAATCAGAAGGTCAGCAACGGGGTGAGCTCCCGTTGCTCTGTCCCAGCTTCTACCAACCTAGCAGTTCGAAAGCATATCAGTGCATTAGGCACTGTTGTGGTGGGAATGAAAATGGCATTTCCGTGCGCTCTTGCTCTGATCATGATCCTCCATGCTCCAGTAGCGGATTAGTCATGCTGGCCACATGACCTGGAAAGTTGTCTGTGGACAAATGCCACCTCCCTTGGCCTAATAAGCAAGATGAGCACTGCACCCCATAGTCACCTTTGTCTGGACATAACCGTCCAGGGGTCCTTTACCTTTTACCTATTCTTTTGGAACTGCAAATTAGGTAAGTTTGCATCACCATTTGAACCAAAATGAATGGAGTTTAAGCATGCAACATAATGTAAAAGCGTAGACTAAAAAGTGTCTGGTTTGCTGGATCAGGCCAAAGGTTCATCCAGCCCAATATCCCGTTTTTGCAGTCACCCACCAGATGTCCAACACAGTGCTCTCCCCAGTTGTGATTTCCAGAAGCTAAGAATGAATTCCTGATAAAGTGTTTGGTATTGTTACAATTAGGGTGCATGTTGACCACACTAAACACCTTAGGAGAAGGTTGGGGCAAAATATAGTATGTCCTACTCTATGTGTCTTCAAGGACCATACTTTTGGAAGTGGATTACAAAGAATAAATATCAATAAATAGAAATAACAGGCAGGAAAAAGTGTCATCCTTCTTCTATTAGGGACCCCTCCTTTTGCCTGTTTGTTTATTTATTTATTTTGCTAGCTGTAAACCTCACTGCAAATGCAAGAGAATTGGGGGGGGGGTGAAAAGTGAGGCTCCCAAAATACTTCAGGCATTGCTGGTCTGCCGTTACGTTCTAGTGCACTGAAGAAAATGAATCTTTTCAAATAGGTGAATTTTCCAACAGAAATGGCCCAAACAGTCTCAGTTCATTGAATAGAATGTGTAATGGTGATCTAAACCTATTACCTTCATGGAGTCTGTGACGTTCTCCTCTAGCATATTGATCTACTGGAGGCAGAGGTGGAGGCGAGAGGAGGAAGGCAAGTGTGTGCGTTGAAATTCTAGTATTTTCTAGTGTGTGGTTTGTGCCCCTATAACATTAGCAAATTGGTTTAAGGACAGTTGCTTTGATGCTTTGAAGTCTCACTGAAGCTGAGTAGACCCTTCTGCTGACTTTCATGTATTCCGGTGTGATACTTGCAAGGCAAACTTGAAAGTGTGTGTAGGTTTCTGTCAAGGCAATCCAGAATACTTCATTTGGCAAGGTACCACATTAAACATATATGAGCCTCAACACTTAGTGGATAGGGAGGAGTTTTTCTCCCTCTGTCATATTAAGAGGGGGGAGAGATGTGATTCGGTTCTCATTTGAATTCACACTTTTTGAAACAATGGGTTTCCCTTTGTGACATCTGGTTGATCACTGTGAGGGCAAGATGCTGGACTAGCTAGATGGGTCGTTGGCCTGATCCACAGGCTTATATATTCTTATGACAGTGGCAGATTTTTCACCAAAATTTTCCGAAATCTGAACTAGATTTGAGGGTTGCTAAGGCAAGCCCTCAGAAGGAGACAAACAAGTTCGAATGAGGAGAAATAAATTTCTCAGGGTGACTGCAGACATCCTGCCTGAATTTTATCTAAAGTGACACCCAAAGTAAATTTGGAGGCTCCTCCTATGGTGAAACGGCTGAGGAATTCCATGGGAAACATTTCAAGCAGACTAGCAAAATTTGCAAGAGCAGTTTCATCATACATCACCTTATGATAGTCAACCATCTATCATGTCCTGAACTTTGGGGAATGAAATAAATTTTCCTGCTGGAATGTAATCAAAAGTCGTCGGGGTTGAAAGATCGGCAGAAGTTCAGAGACAGTTTGTTTTGGGAAGGCAACAATACTTTATAAATCGTTTAACAGCGCAAAGGGATTTGGGTTGCTAATGTAGGCTAAAAATTGGATTCACAAGTTTACAGAGTACACCAAACTGAACCAAATTGTCAGCATAACATTTAAATTACTTTTTTGATAAGCTTGGCTATTTACAAATCATCAGACAATTACATCTTCCAAAAACTATTTAACATCAATTCACTCTGCCTTTTCAGCGGCGCACTTGACTAATTCCAAATAAATTGAAAAAAATTACCTTACAGATTGCAAGAAACTGACCAAGAAAAAAAAAAACCCCACCATTTTAAATGGTGCATCATTTAAGCTTACTCTGCATAAGAGTTTTCTCTTTTGCAATATTACCTTTTTTCATGCATAGTGGAAACCTTAACTCCTCAGTGAAAAGACAGAAATTAACAGGGGAAATAAATCAGTGCATTGTTCTGATTGATATGACGACTCTTAAATTTAGATAGAGCCTGCTGGATTAGGCTAATAACCATTAGGTGCAGGATCCTGTTCTCACAGTTGCCAACCAGATGCCCATTATGGGAAACCTACAAGTGGGATTCAAACCCAAGAACACTCTCCTCTCCTATGATTTCTAGAGACTGGTATTTAAAAGAGTTTCTGCCTCCAATTCAAGAGTTTCAATATGCCAGGTTCTATAAAAACCAGCAGAATCAGAATCGAAGGGAGCAATGCTATTCCCAAGAAGGTGACGTGAAGCAACCCAGTGTAAATTAATCCAGAGTAAAGTTAGATGTTGGGAAGTTGGTATGTCTTTCTTGGGAGAAAATGGAGGAGTGAGCCTTTGAGGGTGAAGTCAAACTGTCCAAACCCTGTTCAGCAGTGAGGCTGCTGCTGCTGCTTTGCATAAGCTTGGCAAAAGAAAACCAAGTATTGAAAATGGTGTTCAGTTGTGATCAAGCTGAATTGGTTTAGGACCCACCTCCCTCCCTCTGGTCATTCCCCTACCACACGCCCTTTTGGAGGTCTTACATCAGCCTTGGCTCAGCCAGCTAAGCTCTGGATGAGTCAAGATGAGAAAGTTACACCAGAGTATCCTCAGCTGAGCCAGGGTTGGGGCCTTAATGCTAGCTGAGCTGTGATCCCAAGATGGTCACCCCAGCTTATCATTCCACAGCATTGTTCCTTAAATCCACTTCATATAACCCCTAAGCTGTCTTTCTTCTCAGAAATGTTCTATTTGCTTCCGGTCTCCAGTGATGGTTTCATTGCCACAAGAAAATGGCGTTATCCTGAGCATTGACTGATTTGGATTTGTGTTCCATCCCATCCTGTAAGCTGAGGGGTGTGTAACAGAAAGGCCACTCCCTCCTGCACTACCAAATAACATGGGATTTCTCCATCATTTCTGGACTTAGATTGGCATCCAGTTTAAATGTCCGAATCACCTTTGCAATTGACTGCTGTTTTATCTAGTTCTTTTCTCCTGATCTTCTTAGCTGCCAACACATATAGTGCTACTTTATAAGTTACGAAGTCATTAGTACCCCTCAGCAGCCATTTCACCCTTTCCACCCTGTTTGAGTATGTTCCATTCATAAGCAGGGATTTTATAAATCAGTCTCTTGGTTCTATAAACAGCGGGCATTGCAATAAATAGTGGTACAGGTCCTCTACGCAAGGTTGCCCACACAGGCAAAGTCTCTCCTTGTACTGAACTTTGCTGTAACAACCATCCACCACCACCCATATCCAAAGAAGAGCCTGAACAATAAGTTGTGCAGCTACTTTGAAAGATCTTCAGGCTCGGTCTCTGGTGAGCCTGAAGAGGAATGAGGAGTTTGTTTGACCGGCTGTTAATGCCTGAACCTAACACATAGATTGTGCAGTTAAGTGAGCAGCCTCAGTGGCTCCTTGGGGTGGCATATAAAGTCAGATAAATGAATACATGAAATGAAACAGGCAGTGGCCTTCAAATTATAGAGCTGTAAGTATCAAAAGGTCTTCTAGCTGAGTCCTGATACCCACCCATGCAACAGAGGTTGTGCGCACATCCAGAATGGAGAGAGGGTGAGATTAAGGTGTTTCATCTGTATCATTAGGTGCAGTCTGAGATAGTCCATTCCCACATGCAAGTCATTGCTTGGCATTGCAGTCACCAGGTTATGAACCATCCTTCCATTTACCAGTGATCTTCCACAGATGGTCTGCCTCGCAACCTGCACTTTCCAAATTCAATGAATTTCAGCTCGGCCTGAATATTCAGTTTGTTTGAATATTGATTCAGCTCAGTGGTTACTAAGGCCTGCCAGCCCACTGGTGGAGAAGAAGTAATTATTGCTGTGGGTACACTTTTTTATAGTTTGTTTTCAAGCCATGCTCCTTTGTGCATCGGAGGTCCCTTTGCACTGTCATGGCCCTGTGAAACTTGCATCTCCTCCGAATCGGGCCTGGAGATTTTGACACGTTGCTGACTGTCTCCACAGCATACATGTCTCAGCGCAGGCACGAGGTGTTTGATACGCGATGTGGCGAACAGCACTCCGGCTCCATAATCGTCTCTTAGCTACGGGAGCCTACAACTGAGCGCGAAGTCATCTTTCAAGTTTGAATGCACAAGTAAGCAAAGACACTAATTAAACTTCAATTGGTATTTTATTTTTAATTCAGCTGCAAAGAGCAGAATCTCGTCTTCAGATTTAATTAACAGCCTTCTCCCCAGCCCACCCCTCCTCCCCACCCAGAGACACAATTACCCATATATTAAGTGGGAAACAAATTCTACTCGTACTTTCAGGGGCACACAAACTCACAGATCAAATGGGCAGAAACTGCAGCGCAGTTCTGAATTTCACACTAAAGCGGTTGTGCACCCTGCTGTCCAGCACAACAATGAGGAAGCATGCTGTTGTCATTGCATACCTTCCAACTGGGGTGTTTGTACAAGTGCATTACCTACTTTAAGAACCTAACAACATAAGAGGAGGCTGCTGGATCAGGACAAGGGCCCATCTAGTCTAGCATCTTGGCCTTAGCTTCTCCATCCTTGTTGCAGGTTGATTTGATTTCTTGGGTGCGCTGCCATGGGGTCACTGGGACGTGGCTGGTGGCTGCCCACTGGTATCTGGTTGGCCACCGTTGGAACAAGATGCTGGACTAGATGGGCTATTGGCCTGATCCTGCAGACTCTCATGTTCACACATTGCATAGTTAACCTGTGGAATTAGACAAATTCATGGAAGAGAGGGCTACTAGCCATGACAGCCATACACTGACTCCACAGTTGGAAGGAGCAATGCTTCTGAACAGCAGTTGTTTGAATCTGCAGGAGGGGAGAGTGCGGTTGTGCACATGTGCTCAGTTCCTGTTTGTGGGTTTTCCATAGGCATCTGGTTGGTCAATGTAAGAGCAGGATGCTGGACTAGATAGGCCATTGGTCTGAACCAACAGGCTCCTCTTATGTCCTTTGATGATCTCCTTCTACCGGTCCACAATAGAAAATGTTCTTTCATACTGCATCATGGTGTGGTACACTGGTTTGACATCAACTGATAGGAAGTGCCTACAGAGGGTGGTGAATACAGCACAAGATATTATGGGCTGTCCCGTGAATCCGCTGGATGAAATAGCGGAAGAACGTTGCCTCAGGAGAGTGAGGAAAATTCTCAGGGATGATTCACACCCTGGCCGGCACTTTCTTGAACTCCTGCCCTCAGGCAGAAGATATAGAAGCATGATTAGTTGCACCAAGAGGGTAAAGAACAGCTTCTATCTGTGGGCTGTTAGGCTGCTGAATGAAAAGATAACAACAGGGCAAGTGACTCGGGTTTGGTGGGTGTGCGTCAGTAAACAAGGGGAATTAAGACTAAGAGAGCTGAGTGGGGGGTGCTTGTGTAATCTTACTGTATACAAGTTGTACAAGTGACAATAAAGTATTTCAATTTCAATTATGCTTTAGCCAAAATGGAATGGCAATGAAAACCTTCCAGGGTGGCGCCATCGGCAATGGCGGACTCCCTCTGAACAGGAGGGACTAGCTCCTGGGGAAACGGGTCTCCTCCGCTACGGCGAAGCGGGGACCCTCTTAAAAATCACAGGCGGATAAAGCCTGTGACCATGGGACTTGGCGGGCACCTTTAGCGCCCCCCCAACTCGCTAAGGAACCCACTAATGGGCTCCGAAGTGAAGAGGGGGAAGTGGCGCTGTGCTGTGAGTCAACTGCTATTTCCGTGGAGCGAAGCCGCATAGCCGTTGCCGGAGAGCGCTGCCTTTTTCCTGGGACAATTTGGACTCTAAAATAAGCACCCGTGAGTACTCAGACTTTGAACAACTGGACATCAAATAAGGACTCGCAAGTAGAAAGGAATTGGATTTTAAAAACCTATTTTAATTTGGTACGGAACGGGAAGGTCTAAACAGGAAGTCAGCCTTCCGTTCTTTTGTAGACAGAATAAAGCAAAGACAATGTAAACTAGAGCTTAGAAAATTGCCTTTAAAGGATTGGATTTCATCATTTAAAATTGTGGAACCCCCCTTCGACAGCAGGAGAAGGAGGGGGATTTTTTTCGGACTGTTTAAAGTGAGTTTAAAGTAAAGTAACTTTCCTCCGTCCTGATCCTGGAGCGGGGTGTCAGGACTGACGTTTGAAGTTCATTGACCAGAGACAAGCGTTTTTGACAGATAGCTAAAAGAAGAGAAACATAGTGATTCCACTGCTTCCCTTCGCATCTTTAAGCAACAAATATTGACAAAGTATCTCAAAAAGGGAAACTTTGTTGCAAGAACAAATAGAAGTTTTCCCCCTAGAGGGAGACTGTGAAACTGTAACTAACTCCAGGGAGCCGGCAGCTGTTACAGATTACAATCGTGGGAACAGGCATCTGACCTTGCAGGACAATGTATTCAGAAGCTTTGTTGTGTGCTTTCTATAAGACAAATGCCCTACTGGAACAGTTACATGAGAAGGTGAATTGGATGGTGACTTCGACTAGAAACTTTGAACAGGCAGTGGGAAATTTTGAACAGACAGTGGGAAAATATGTGGAGCCCACTCAAGAATTAAATCAGGAGTGTGTCCTGACAGAACAGGCCCAACAGGAATATGAGTTTTCGGATTTGACAAATGAACTTGGAAAATGCCAGATTTGGAAAGAAAAAGTTTGGTTTGGCTTGGAAATGGGGGGCTGGATTGACCTCCCTATGCTGGGATGTTTGGACTTTTCAAATCTGGCAATGGGCCGTGAGATGTTTGGGATTGTGGGGGCTCTTAATTTTAATTTTGGAGGGTCTTTGAAACATGCTTTTAAATACCATATGGAATTCAGTGTTGAATATGGAAAAGGGGCCGATCTGTCGAGAAGGGTTAAAAATATTGTCAAGCTGGAGTTACCATTAGCAGGAGACAAGGGAAAATACAGTTACAAATATGAAGAACAGCTGCGGAAGGGACATGGAAGAGACTTGAGGGCCTCGGATATAAGGCTGCCAGGTTAATGGGCTAGATCGACGGGATAATAAGGACTGACAAAACCCGGAACCAGGAGGAAAGGACGTTGGATGAAGATTGGATCTGTTTGTATCTCTTTTTTTTACCATTAGAACTGTTTTATAAAATTGATGAATGTCAGAAAAATGTTGGAATGAAATTACTTGGCTTTAGTAAAGATGTTTAAAGAATTATGAAAGAATATTTTGGTTATGAGAAATGGGTAAGGATAAGATTTAAGTTTTAAGTTTTAAGGTTTATTTTATTATAGTAAGATAAGATTAAAACAGTTTAGGGTAATGTAATGACAGAATATTATGAAATATGGAAAGGATTTGCTGGGATAATTAATAACTAGGATACAAAGAAAGGGAGGAGGAGGAGGTCAAAGAAAGAAGGTAATGACAGTTGAGGATTTGAGAATAATGAATTTGTTTTTAAATGTTTTTAATTGTTTGTGATGCATTTTTGTATTTTTTCTTTTGTCACTTTTTCTTATTTTTGAATTTGTATTCATATGGTTGGAAGGGGTCTGTTTTTTCTCTCTTCTTTTTCTACTTTGTTAACTATTTTTATTTTGTACTTTCTACTGCTTTTATTTTATTTTGTAATACTTTGAAAATTTCAATAAATATCTTATATATATATATAAAAGAAAACCTCCTAAGAATTCCTGCTAACATCCTTGAACTCTTGCAGGTGGCAAAGGACCCTCCAACTGATCTCCAGGGATTGAGCTAAACAAAATTCAGTGGCCTCTTCACTGTGGTGGTTTGAGTAGCAGCAGTGAGGCCTAGTAGGAAAAGAAGGAGGTGCAGGTAGCTCTACTAGTAGAATGAGCCGCCTTAATAGGAGATGCAGGAATAAGAGTTTGAAGAATAATTAGTCAACCTTTCAGGCATACCTCATCCAAATAATGAATACGAATGCAAGGTTTCATGTAGATTAATGGAACTATGTAAAGAAATATGCTTTTGTGTTTGGAGCTTGGAAGAAAGAATAGATATACATCCATTGTTTTGTTAATTCCATCCCATCCCGAGTCATTTCTAACTGCACCGCTATTAACACATGGGATCATTTCCTTCCCTTTGAAGTCCGCCGATAGCACGGTGGTACTTGAAAATGTCTGCGCTTAATCGGAAGAAGAAATGACATTAGGCAAATAGGAAGAGCCTTCTAATAATTATGATACCTGGAAAAGCAAGCGAATCGCATTAAAAGGGAAACAATATCAGCTGCCGTTTCTTAATTGAGTAGTGGAAGCAAGTTAACAGCCCAATGATGTAGTATAAATTAAAATGCCATGAAATCATGATAATATAAAAGTTCAGTCTAAATAAGATTCAGCACCAATCATATCCCAGTCAAGGACTCTTTTTTCTTTCAGATAATTCCATTTTGCTGGTTTCTAGGCTGGAGCCCATCAATAGAGCTGAAAAGAACGTTTAGAGGGGAAGCGGGAGGGGAAAAAATATTTGATGGATGCTGTACATTTGCAGAGAGCGAATGAATTCAGAAGACTCTTCATTTCCAGAGATGTCATGTGAAAAGTTTGCAAATAGACCAGACTTTCTGTGACATCCTTTTGGTAGTTAAATATTAGAGATTCTCTTAATCGCTGCTAGCTGCAAGTCAAACATACCTTTTCCGGGGGGGGGGGTGTTGAGAATATTTAACTTTTTAAAATGTGTGGAAAGTTGTAGAGTTAGAAGGCACCTCAGAGGTCATAAAGCTCAACTCCCTGACAATTAGGGACAGGGAAATATGTCAAATTCTCTCGGTTTCTCTTTTTTCCCCCAATTTTAAATTCAGTTCCCCACAATTCCATCTCAGTTTGTGATTTTCTTTAAAGGCCTTGTGGAAGTTTATCAGCATTTTAGTGCTAATTTCTCCCTAATATACATGTTCATATGCAGTTCTGCCAAACACACAGTTTTTTGCATTGGAATTTTCCTTCATATAATGCACTTTTGCTAGGTTATTTTCACCAATATATGCATTTTTTACACACTTTACCTCAGAGTATACATTCCCCCCCCCCCCCACATTACTTGAGTGGAGAACTGCATAGCAAAATTCAACGAAGTGCAAATTTCAAAGAATGGATGTGTTTCAGTTTGTATAAGGAGCACTCACACTGTACATTGTGGGTGCCCTTCGCGGGATCGTGAATGGTGTTACCATTCCCAGGGAGCTTACTGGCAGACAGGGGCTGGCTTGCCTCTCAGTGTTATTATTTGGAGGTTCACGTCCAGCCTCAGTAATCAAGTTTCTTGCTGGGAGTTGGGACCAGTATAGGGGCTGGAGCTGACAATAGCCAGGCAGTCAGCTCTGGAGATTCACCCTCCCTGCCCTCCCTTTGTTTAATGTTTTCTTGTTTGCAGCTTAACATTTTCTTCCTGTTTAATGGGCGCTGCTATGGTCTTTGACTGGTTGCTGTTGAAGGACCAGGAAGAAATTTCCCTCCATTGGCAGGTTTTGTTCCCCGTAGCAATTCGTCACAACTTTGGTGGTTATGGCCTTGGGTGGAATCCTTTAGTCTTTTCTTCGGGGGGGGTGAAGTGGTGACTCACCCCCCTGTGAAGGCGATTCCAGGATCCCCTCTTAAAGGGGTTATATATATGGGTGTTACTGGCCATACACTGAAAGGTCATCAGTGAACTACCCTGCGTGCAGGGACATGGGCTTGGCTGCCTGTTACACTTATGTCTCACAGAGCACCCCCATATCCCATTTACCCTGATGAGCCCCAGTTCCCCCTGGCTGGGGGGCAGAGATGGATACACGCCCAAGGCCTAAGCCAAGGTCTTCCTACATTCGGAAGTTTCATAAAGTTGTGGCCTAATTTTAATTCCATAACATGTTGTCAGAGTCTTTATTGCTTCCTTATGATGCCTGGGGGCTGGGGCTGTCGCTGCCGAGTCACACAATGTTTGGAAAGCACAAATTAGGTAGATTTGCCTTAAAATGCAAACTGAATCAAACCTCTCCTGTATTCCTGCTGCCGATGCAGGAAATTCATAGGTAAAGCCTTCCTGATCAGTGCTCAGCAGTCTCTGCTTAAAAACGCTAAGTGGAGAGGAGTGGATAACCTTCTGATGTGGTCTGTGTGTTCCCCATGACACCCTCCAGAATGCAGGTTTTTGGACAAAAACAAGAGGCTAGATACCTTTGCTGTAGTGGACTAGACCCTTCTTCATCAGTTTCATGAACAAATACCACTATATGCCTTACCTTCCATGTGATTAACTGGACTCTTCTCTAATAAATCCATCAACACCACAGAACTCCATCTGAAACTCTTTCCATTTGAAACTGTTTTTCTCACCCTTCCCAGCTCCCCAGATTTTGTTTTTTTTTAGATTTTATTTTCAAAAGGCCCAGGGCCTTTTGCCTCCATGATGGAATAAATAACTGTTAAAGCTTTCCGCAGCTCAGGTCAACAAAGGCCAGATCACATCTGACAATGCTACAGTGATGAATTTCTCTCGTAATCTGGACCCATCCCTTTTGAGATGACAGGCACAACTAGGAGCTGATACGCTCTCCAAATGCTGCTGACTGCAGTGTGCGTTCTGTCAGGCGGCATTTCTAAGAAGTGGCGCCATGTGCAGCTGACCTCTGTGAAAGTTTAGGAGGATCTCAGGGCAGGTGTGTCTGACTGTAACTACATGGTGGAAGGGGCAGGGAGATTTAGTCACATCAACTAATTCTTTCCCCTTGCCATAGGTTTGCCATAATGTGATGGAGAGAGCAGAGTCATGCCTCTTCCAAGATCTGGGTTCTCCTGAAGAAGAGTTGTCCTCCTGCTGCAGACCGTCAGCCACCAACACATCAGGAGATGCAACAACAGCAATATGAACATACCTGATGGGACATGTCCCTGTTAGAATTCCTGCTCCATGATTGCAGTCATAGGATTGTTGTCTTTCACATGACGTGGTATGTTTTGAGTCCACAGAGTGGGAAGTGACGGAGACAGGACGTTTGTGTTACTGTGTTCTGTGAAGTGGGACTGTTGTCCTTTGTTCTTTCTCTTTGCTGTCTGATGCTAGAGAGAGACGGAGCCATGTTGCAATGCTCCGTGTGTGTTTATATGTAAATAAAGTAGATTAACCAAAATGCTGAGTTGCTGAGGTCTGTTACGAATGATGCACAAACTCTGTGGATCCCTAAGTGTGTTGGTGTCTGTTGGCATCGGTCGCTGTGATGTTTGGGCTGAAGAAAGCTTTTAAAGCTTCTGAACGATCAGCCAGGAGGGAGAAAACATGCCAGTCAGACATGTGTCTCTGCCAGGGTCCTACCCGAGTGTAGGCTGAGCTCCTGACAGTCCCATGCTCTCCCCACACAAGGGAGAAGGAGAGGGAGTGGTTTTGGGGGGTGGTTTTTCTACCTTTCCTTCTATGGAGCCCAAGTTGGTTTATCAACACAACAACCCTGTGGGATTTTGGTTGCAACCACATGACACTTTGTCCCATTTTCCCACCACTTCCCTAGCAATTAGTTTATGCATGACGTAAAAGCCACATCTGGAAACCAAATGCAATTTAGCACATGTTTAGTGCTCCTTTTCATGTTGTCTGATGCCATAAAAAAAATCTATTTCTAGCCCGTTTAAGCTGGAAAACTATGGGAGTAGAGTGACACGATTTAGGATAGTATAGCAGCATGAAATTCTTTCCTGCTGTTTTTATGGGGGAATCATGGGCAAACAGAAGCACCCATGAGTGGAAAGGGCGAGGGAAGAGCAACGTTTTCCAATGGCATTCATTGTTGTATCACACCATACCCAGTGGTGGGAATGAAGTTTAACACCACAAGGTGATACATCAGTCCGAAAGCCACAGTTCCACAATGCAACAAGTACTGCAGTGTGAGAGGGGACATTTGAAAATGAAGAGTAGGGCTAGCAATGTAATCTGGAGAACTAATGCAATATTCCCCACATCTGAATACATAATATGTACGTGGGAGTTTTGTGTATTTATTTTTTTAATTAATTACATGTCTTTTGGAGTAGATGTGTCTATATTATAATGGGGTTATATTCAGAGCAGACCCACTGAAATTAATAACTAACTTAGAACCATTAATTCCAATGTGTAGGAATTTCATGGAATCCAGTGATTTTTAATTTATGTTTTTGAATATGTTATAAATTGCTTGGATAGCTTTCTGTGTGACAAATGATATAACAACAACAACAACAGCCAAAGGTCACCCAGTGAGCTTCTTAGCTGAGCAGGGATTTGAACCCTGTCTCCCAGGATCCAGGCCAAAACTATAACCAGTACACCATATTGGAACATACAGTTTCAGAGTATAGATAGATATAATCTTATATGGGGTTTATATTCCTGGCTCTCACACTTTCTGGGCTCTGGGAAAGTCACATGAGGGCACAGGTGAGTTCTCACAAGCTTTTGGATGGCTCTTCCAGACATTTCCTTCCTCTCTCCTGCCCCCTCCCCCTTTTCTGGTGATCTGCCTAGAGCTGCGATCACACAAGTGAGTTAACTGTATGGAATGGAATTTCAGAGACAAGACCAAGTGACATGCAATACATTTATTTAAACATCTATTAAAATGTTTGTATTTATTTTACATTGGATTTAATAATTCAGTTGGTCACCCAGTTCAGTGTTAGACACGCTTAATTAAGCCCATTGAAACTAAGGAACTGAAGTGAATGCAACTGTTCTGGATCAGGGCAATAATTATTTATTTTAAATACCTTTAATTCATTTGAAGAACTAGGCATCCAGCCTTCTAGTTTGTTACACAGGGCAGCTTGCGGAAGATTAAAACCAACGATTTGAATCAGCTTCATTTCAATCAGCAGTCAAGATCAAGTGAAGAAAATTGGTCTGTGACAGCATCAAGTCCGGCAACCAGACAATGCTGCCAAGGCCTTGTCTAAACAGAGAGTTCTGCTTAACTGGCCTCTAAAAACTCACTGGAAAACTGACATGGCCAGCCTCCTTAGGGAGATAAATAAGAGGCCACCATAAATTTCAATGGAGATTTCTAAGCAGAGGTTGAATGGCCAACTGCTATGGATAATTTAGTTGAGATACCTACATTGCAGGGGGTTGGAATAGATGAACCTTGGGGTCCCTTCCAACTCTGAAAGTTTACTACTCTATTATTCTATGACCCTGTTTCTTCAATCACTTTGTTTTTGTTGTTGTCTTTTCCAAGGAGTCTTCTCTTCTCATGAGGTGGCCAAAGTATTGGAGCCTCAGCTTCAGGATCTGTCCTTCCAGTGAGCACTCAGGGTTTTTTCCCCCTTCAGAATGGATAGGTTTGATCTTCTTGTGGTCCATGGGACTCTCAAGAGTCTCTTCCAGCACCATAATTCAAAAGCATCAATTCTTTGGCGATCAAGCTTCTTTGTGGTTCAGCTCTCTCTTCCATACATCACTACTGGGAAAACAATAGCTTTAACTATACAGATCTTTGTCGACAAGGTAATGGTTCTACTTTTTAAGCTGCTGTCTAGGTTTGTCATCACTTTTCTCCCAAGAAGCAGGTGTCTTTTAATTTCTTGACAGCTGTCACCATCTGCCGTGATCTTAGCACTGCAAAAATCAGTCTTCCAATTTCTCAAAAGTTTTCTTCCTCTGCGAAACCAGGCTTTGAGTTTTCTGTCTTGTTCTGCTGGCACTTGAGGATTTCTTTAGAATCCC